>NC_053027.1:536175409-536243167 GCF_003073215.2 Triticum urartu | reverse complement strand
TTACAGGGTAGACTAGCAGATGTAGGGGAAAGTAGGTGTACCGGTCTATCCAACGTAAGGTGCTAGCGCTTCTGAAAGACTATGTCTCGGTCATCCGTTTCTCAAACACCATGTAGTGCGAGAAATCCAACGGAGGCGATCGAGTCTTGTGGGGAAAAGTGCGCAAACCTCTGCAGAGTGTAATAAACTAATCATGATTAGCCGTGTCCCCGGTTATGGACATCTTGAGTATCTAGTACCTGGATTATCATGTGAATCTCAACATGTTACTCTAAAGTTAAGTTTGTTGGGTTTGTTTAATGATGATGCTTAATTGGGATTGAGAATGCTGTCAACCATTCTCAATGTTTAACAACCACCATGATAGTAATTAAATGTATTCCTTTGAAGTAGGGAAAAATTGGCTTTATGCAAAACTGTAACCATAGAGCTTTACACCAGCCAAATATGCATATAGTATAGTTGTTTCATTCCATTACTCTCTATGTGTTACCTTGCCAGCATATTCCATGTGCTGACCCGTTCTCGGGCTGCAACGTTAATGTTGCAAACTTTTCAGACGACGATTAAGGAGTTTTAGGTCGTGGTTCTATACTCAGTGATGCCGTTGGAGTTGATGGACTCACTTATCTTCCAAGCTTTCCGCTGTTACCGTTATTAGAGGGCCTTAAGCCATATTTATTGTAATAAGTTCTCTTTTGAGACACTCGATGTAATAAGTGTGTGATTGCTACTCTGCTATAAATCCTCCGAGTACTGTGTGGTGTCAGCATTACTGATCCAGGGATGACACCGGAGCACAGAGATCAGACTGTTTGAGGTCTGGTCGCTATAGAGATGGTATCAGAGCACACTCTGACTGTAGGACACGACCACTAAGCTAAAAGACCTAGATCACTACTCACTCTTTTCTCTTCTGACTTCTCATCTTTTCTACTCTTTAGGATGGCGGATGCAAGGAACAAGTTCACACAACCAGATGAAGATACACCCTTTGGACGCCACTTGAAGGAAGTCACTAGATACCTGAACATAGGAGTACCAAGCTTCAGGGAACCTACAACGCCACTTTACCTGAAGAAGAGCGCTGGATGATTCAAGTTCAAGTTCCAGGAAGGACGTTCATGCCAGTCACTGAGCCCATAGAGTTTTCTTTTGATGCACCAACTTGGAGTCTAGGAAAGAGTATGGCAGCTCACATCGCCATGGGACGCATTGGAGAAGTCTACCACAAGGATCTCAAGGATACTATCTACCAGATTTGCGGACACCGAGATGAACACTGGGAGATGATCAGCACCAGGAAGGATAGATCAATTGCAGCCTTTATCCAGGAGTTAAACCAGCACATTCGACGACAGGAGAATCAGATGTGTGCCGACATGATAGATCTGAAGAAGGCTAAGACTAGAATCAAGGAACTGGAGGAAGAACTCAAGGCTACACGTGAAGATTATGAAGAAGAAATTGAAGTATTGGTGGAGAAGAATGACGACCTGATCAAGAAGATTGGAATATTTATGGGAGACCCGACACCAGTAGATGAAGACGAAGAACCCAAGGAGATTAGCCCGGAAGACTACATCATCATCGACGGCACCGACTCGGAAGCAGATAGTAGCGATGATAACTATGTTGATGAAGCAGGAGCCAATATCATGGAGTCTACAACCGTAGAATATTTCTAGTAGACCACCTCACCAGTAGTAGTAGTCCACCATGTAAATTTAGTAGTCCGAGCACTTTTGCGATAGCTAGATCGATTGTATGCCTTTGTTTGATTGAATGAAGTGAATTGTTTGCTTTTGCCTCATGTGTATATGGGTAGTGTTTTATCTTTATACCCCCTGTATTCTTATATCTCATCTTTTCTAAACCCTCAGATGCCTCCGAGACGGGACCCCGGATTTGCCTTTCCGCCGGAGCTCACCCAGTTGATCCAGCAGCAGAACACCTTGATGCAATTGCTAGTTCAGAATCAGAATCAGGGGAACAACAACCCACCACCACCACCACCACCTGTTGACCACTTAGCCCGTTTTCTTAGGCTGAATCCGCCGGTGTTTTCCAGTAGCACCGAGCCGGTAGTAGCAGATGATTGGCTCCGCAAGACAGCTAGGGAGTTGACCACAGCAGGATGCACAGATGCGGAGAAGGTGAAGTTTTCCGCACATCAGTTAGAAGGACCCGCAGCATCATGGTGGGAGAATTTCACAGCCACCTTCCCAGTCGACACTGTCACATGGGACCAGTTTCAGCAGGCTTTTCGTACTGCCCATGTTTCATCAGGAGCAATGGCCATGAAGAAGTGTGAGTTTCATAACTTGCGCCAAGGAGGACGGACAGTTGGCCAGTATGTGGAGGAGTTTAGTAAGCTAGCACGTTATGCCCCAGATGACGTTGCTACGGATGCATCTAAGCAGGAGAAATTCCTGGAAGGACTGAATGATGAGTTGAGTATGCAGTTGATGGTAGCCACCTTCAACAACTACCAGGAGTTGGTAGATCGTGCTCTTATGATTGAAGGGAAGCAGCAGCAAATTGAGAACCGCAAGAGGAAGTATGGACAAGGAAAGTATAATTCAGGAGCTCAGCAGAAGCCACGTTTTACCACTAGACCGGGAGGACATTTTCAGCATACCCATGGAGTAGGTAGCTCGCACAATCACAATGGCACCAAGAATGGTAATGGGAATGGAGGAAGCAATGGACAGAACCGCAACACCCCATCAACCCCAGCCAAGAGAGATCTGAGTCAAGTCACCTGTTTCAAGTGTTCCAAGACCGGACATTATGCCAATGAATGTCCTGAAGGCCAAAACGGCAATGGAAGCTCTGGAAAGAAGCCGAACCCTTTCAACAGGGGACAGGTGAACCACGTTAATGTGGAGGAGGTTGAAGCTCAGCCCGATGCAGTAATAGGTAAGTTTTTGGTTAAGCCATTTACTGCTCTCGTTCTTTTTGATACTGGTGCATCGCATTCATACATATCAAGGGGATTTGTGGAAAAGTATAGCCTGCCCACTAGGGTTCTTAAAACACCTATGCTAGTAAGCTCGCCAGGAGCAGAGTACATGGCCAGTCAAGGATGCTTTCAAGTGCCATTAAGTATAGGAAGGCATGTTTTCCCAACGGATTTAATTATTCTGGAATCCCAAGGTTTGGATGTAATTCTCGGTATGGATTGGCTGTCGATGTATGGAGGAAACATCGATTGCGCCAGTAAGTCAATTTTGCTTACCACACCAGAAGGTAGAAGGATCAAGTATGTATCCCGACATGCGCCAAACAGGACACAAGTAAATTGCCTAACAGCAGTTGTGCAAGAGGAAGTACCAGTGGTAAGGGATTTCCCTGATGTATTTCCAGAAGAGTTGCCAGGCATGCCACCGGATAGAGACATTGAGTTTCTGATTAAGCTTTTGCCAGGCACTGGGCCAATATCGAAGAGACCATACAGGATGCCTGCAAAGGATTTGGTGGAAATTAAGAAGCAGATTAAGGAGTTACTGGAAAAAGGTTACATTCGCCCAAGTTCTTCGCCTTGGGGATCACCAGTACTTCTAGTGGAGAAGAAGGATGGATCGTTAAGAATGGTTGTTGACTATCGAGGACCGAACGAAGTAACAATCAAAAACAAGTACCCACTACCAATGATCAATGATCTGTTTGATCGATTGCAAGGGGCTAAAGTGTTTTCCAAAATCGATTTGTGATCAGGGTACCATCAGTTGAAGCTTCGAGAACAGGATATTCCTAAGACAGCATTCACCACAAGATATGGACTGTATGAGTATACCGTTATGTCATTTGGACTGACTAACGCACCTGCCTATTTTATGAACATGATGAACAAAGTGTTTATGGAGTTTTTGGATAAGTTCGTCGTAGTGTTCATTGATGATATCCTGGTTTATTCAAAGAATGAAGAGGAACATAAGGAGCATTTGCGTTTGGCACTCGGAAAGCTCAGAGAACATCAATTATATGCCAAGTTCAGCAAATGTGAGTTTTGGTTGAAGGAAGTAGGATTCCTCGGACACGTTATATCTGGAGAATGTATAGCCGTAGATCCCACTAAAGTTGATACTGTGACCAAGTGGGAAGTACCAACAACAGTTGGAGAGATCCGGAGTTTTCTTGGACTCGCAGGATACTACCGGAGGTTTATTGAGAACTTTTCAAAGATTGCGAAGCCTATGACGGAGTTGTTGAAGAAGGATTCTAAGTTCAAATGGACTAAGGAGTGTGAGGCTAGTTTCCAGGAGTTGAAGAAACGCTTGGTTACCTCACCAGTATTGATTTTGCCAGATCAAACCAAGGATTATGAGGTGTATTGCGACGCTTCACATCGAGGACTTGGAGCAGTGCTTATGCAGGAAGGAAGAGTTGTTTCGTATGCTTCACGACAACTGAAGCCTCACGAATTGAATTATGCCACGCATGATTTGGAGTTAGCAGCCGTAGTGCATGCATTGAAGACATGGAGACATTTCCTCATTGGAAATCATTGTGAGGTGTACACGGATCACAAGAGTTTGAAGTACATTTTCACGCAGAAGGAGTTGAACCTCAGACAAAGGAGATGGTTGGAGCTCATCAAGGATTATGATATGAGATTGCATTACCATCCCGGAAAAGCTAATGTAGTAGCTGACGCATTGAGCCATAAGAGTCATGTCAATACGTTAATGACGGGAGAAATACCCAAGGAGTTAGCAGAAAACCTTCGTGAACTAAGTTTGGAAATAGTTCCGAGAGGCTATGTGGCAGCATTGGAGATTCAGTCAACTTTGATGGATAAAATCAGAGAGGCTCAGAAATCTGACAAGGAGATTGCTTCTATAAAAGAGAAAATGAGCCAAGGAAAAGCTAAAGGATTTCGTGAGGATGAGCACGACACCCTATGGTTTGAAGACCGTGTTTATGTACCCAATGACCCGGAGATCAGAAAGTTGATTCTGCAAGAGGCACATGATTCACTGTATTCGATTCACCCGGGAAATACCAAGATGTATTTGGATTTGAAGGATATTTTCTGGTGGACCGGAATGAAGAAGGATATTGCAGAGTATGTAGCAGTTTGTGATGTATGCCAGAGAGTAAAGGCAGAGCATCAGAAGCCAGCAGGATTGTTGCAACCATTGCTGATACCCGAATGGAAGTGGGATAAGCTAGGCATGGATTTTATCATGGGATTACCAAGGACTCGTTCAGGCTATGACTCGATTTGGGTTGTAGTCGATCGATTGACAAAAGTAGTTCATTTCATCCCAATAAAGACCACTTACACCAGTGCTAAGTTGGCAAAGATATACATGACCAGGATCGTATGTTTGCATGGAGTTCCGAGGAGTATCGTATCAGATAGAGGAACCCAGTTTACCTCAAAGTTCTGGAAGCAGTTACATGAGACTTTGGGTACTAGGCTAGAGTTTAGTAACGCTTTTCATCCACAGACAAATGGACAGACCGAGAGAGTCAATCAGATTTTGGAGGATATTCTGAGAGCTTGTGCGCTAGATTATGGATCTAGTTGGGACGATAATTTGCCATATGCAGAGTTCTCTTACAATAATAGCTATCAGACCAGTTTGAAGATGGCCCCTTTCGAAGCTTTGTACGGAAGGAGGTGCAGGACACCGTTGTCATGGGACGAAGTTGGAGACCGCCAGTTGTTTGGACCAGATCTAATTAAAGAGTCTGAACAGAAGGTGAAGTTGATTCGCGATAGACTCAAGGTAGCCCAGTCCAGGCAGAAGAGCTATGCAGATTCTAAACGCAAGGAGACAGTTTACGAAGTCAGAGACAGAGCTTATCTTCGAGTATCCCCACTTCGAGGGATTAAGCGCTTTGGAGTTAAGGGGAAGTTAGCGCCATGATTTGTAGGGCCATATCGAGTTTTGGAGCGTATGGGAGAAGTGGCCTACAAGTTGGAATTGCCCAAAGGATTGTCAGGAGTTCATGATGTGTTCCACGTTTCTCAGTTGAAGAAGTGTCACGCGGAGATGGCTGACGTACCGTTAAGAGACACAGTGCCATTGGAAGCAATTCAGTTGGATAACAATTTGACCTATGAGGAGAAACCAGTCAAGATTCTCGAGTTTGCCAGCCGAATCACTCGCAGCAAGGTTATCAAGTTTTGCAAAGTTCAGTGGAGCCACCACACGGAGGATGAAGCCACCTGGGAACGAGAGGAAGATTTGCTCAAAGACCACCCTCACCAATTTTCTAGCCAACCCGAATCTCGAGGGCGAGATTCATCTTAAGGGGGGGTAGGTTTGTAACATCCCAAATTTTGTAACATCCCAAATTTTCAATTTGGAATGTTATACATTAGATCATCATGCATATCATATTTTATTTTGCTTTTGGTTTTGATCCTAGAAAATCCTAAGCAACTCAAGGACCCACGGAGAGAGTTGGGGATTTCGTTATTTACATATTTGAGTTTTCTCAAATTTTGTAAACAGGATCATTTGATTTTATTTATTTTATCATCAATTATTTCTATTACAAAAATATGAGAGAGGGAATAAAATGACTTTCCCAAAATATAGAAATATTGAGGATTTAATAAAAAAATCAAATAAGATTTATTTCGGAGTTTTTTGGTATTTTTATTTGAATTTAGGAAAAATACGCGTTTTCAAAATTGCATTTAGGGCCCAATAAAATGTTCACTTTATCGGGCTTGATTTTAGAAACCCGGCAAAATTTATTTCGTGATTTTTGGAGTCCGTTTAGTATTTCTTTTTCCGAGCGTAATTATTAAAAAAAACGGAACCGACTTTGGGCCGTACCCGAGCGGGACTCCGCCTGGGGGCGTCTTTATATAGCGAAGCGCCCGAGCCCCAGCCCATAGCCGCGCCGAAACCCTAGCCCATAGCGCCGCCGCCGACGACTCGCGGAGCGCACGCCGCCCGAGGTTCGCCGCCGCGCCTCGATTTCCATGCAGTTTTTTTAAAAAAAATTAAAAAATAGGGGAACAAAAAAAATATTTTTTTTTCTGTTCGTCGTTTGTCTTTTTCGTCGGATTTTCCGCGGTTATTTTCTGATCGCGATTTCTGATCCGATTTTCGTTTTAGTATAACTTTTCGCTCGTTTATCGGAATCAGGCGATTCAAGCGCCTGGAGTTTCGTCTCGAAACCCTCTTTCCGAATAATCAACTTAAACAAGTTTTTGCTACTGTAAAATTTGACCTAGATCCAGATTACTAGAACGAAGTTGATTTTTTGCCGTTTGATTTCTTTTGCTTCGATCGATTTGATTCTTTTTGCAAACCAGGGTTCTTAAGTTGAATTTCTGGTTAGATCTTCTATTTGAGTTTTACCTGTGCATTAGATGAGTACTTATTGTATGCTTGTTTGTTTGTCTGCGATAGAATACCCGGAGTGCGCCGCCTGTTACTTCGAATCTCTAGGTTTCGCGGATCATCAGCAAGGCAAGTAACACTTTGATCATACCTTTCTACAACCCAGTTTTATTGCATTAGATCAATCTCACACATTGCATGATTAGGATCTAATTAAATTGTGGGATGGGAAGTAGATGAGGTAGTACCTATTACCTGTATTATTATGAAACCTTTGGGAGTTACTTCTACGTTTGCTTATTATGCCATGCTATGCTAGTAGACGTGGATTGGGTGAGTGATATCCATGACAGATGTGAGTTTGTTAATTTAATGGTTTATCTAAGGTGGCAACTTAAACACACATCTGGGTGGATTGAGGCACCTGGTTTCTATCAGGACTTGCCTGTTTTTCTTTTGGACCGCCACCCAGGCTCAAAGGGATCATAAGATTATTCATACTAGAAACTTCCGTGTGCAGCCACAAGCCAATATGGGCTCTGGCATAGTTGATTAAGATAGTTGATTAAGTTGTGCAAACTCTTACAGGGTAGACTAGCAGATGTAGGGGAAAGTAGGTGTACCGGTCTATCCAACGTAAGGTGCTAGCGCTTCTGAAAGACTATGTCTCGGTCATCCGTTTCTCAAACACCATGTAGTGCGAGAAATCCAACGGAGGCGATCGAGTCTTGTGGGGAAAAGTGCGCAAACCTCTGCAGAGTGTAATAAACTAATCATGATTAGCCGTGTCCCCGGTTATGGACATCTTGAGTATCTAGTACCTGGATTATCATGTGAATCTCAACATGTTACTCTAAAGTTAAATTTGTTGGCTTTGTTTAATGATGATGCTTAATTGGGATTGAGAATGCTGTCAACCATTCTCAATGTTTAACAACCACCATGATAGTAATTAAATTTATTTCTTTGAAGTAGGGAAAAATTGGCTTTACGCAAAACTGTAACCATAGAGCTTTACACCAGCCAAATATGCATATAGTATAGTTGTTTCATTCCATTACTCTCTATGTGTTACCTTGCCAGCATATTCCATGTGCTGACCCGTTCTCGGGCTGCAACGTTAATGTTGCAGACTTTTCAGACGACGATTAAGGAGTTTTAGGTCGTGGTTCTATACTCAGTGATGCCGTTGGAGTTGATGGACTCACTTATCTTCCAAGCCTTCCGCTGTTATCGTTATTAGATGGCCTTAAGCCATATTTATTGTAATAAGTTCTCTTTTGAGACACTCGATGTAATAAGTGTGTGATTGCTACTATGCTATAAATCCTCCGAGTACTGTGTGGTGTCAGCATTACTGATCCAAGGATGACACCGGAGCATAGAGATCAGACTGTTTGAGGTCTGGTCGCTACAGGCGCCCCCCTTTCCCTCTCCCTCCCCACTTCTTTCCCCCTCCTAGTAGGAGTCCTACTCCTACTAGGAGGAGGACACCTCCTTGGCGTGCCATAGGGGCCGGCCGGCCTCCTCCTCTCTTCAACCTTTATATACGGAGGCAGGGGCACCCCAGAAACACACAAGTTGATCCACGTGATTATATTCTTAGCCGTGTGCGGCGCCCCCTGCCACCATAGTCCTCGATAATATTGTAGCGGTGCTTAGGCGAAGCCCTGCGACAGTAGTACATCAAGATCGTCACCACGCCGTCGTGCTGACGGAACTCTTCCCCGACACTTTGCTGGATCGGAGTCCGGGGATCGTCATCGAGCTGAACGTGTGCTAAAACTCGGAGGTGTCGTAGTTTCGGTGCTTGATCGGTCGGGCCGTGAAGACGTACGACTACATCAACCGCGTTGTCATAATGCTTCCGCTATCGATCTACAAGGGTACGTAGATCATACTCTCCCCTCTCATTGCTATGTATCACCATGATCTTGCGTGTGCGTAGGAAAATTTTGAAATTACTACGTTCCCCAACAGTGGCATCCGAGCCTAGGTTTTATGGTTTGATGTTATATGCACGAGTAGAACACAAGTGAGTTGTGGGCGATATAAGTCATACTGCCTACCAGCATGTCATACTTTGGTTCGGCAGTATTGTTGGATGAAGGGCCCGTACCGACATTACGCGTACGCTTACGCGAGACCGGTTCTCCCGACGTGCTTTGCACATAGGTGGCTTGCGGGTGACTGTTTCTCCAACTTTAGTTGAACCGAGTGTGGCTACGCCCGGTCCTTGCGAAGGTTAAAACGGCATCAACTTGACAAACTATCGTTGTGGTGTTGATGCGTAGGTAAGATTGGTTCTTGCTTAAGCCCGTAGCAGCCACGTAAAACTTGCAACAAACAAAGTAGAGGACGTCTAACTTGTTTTTGCAGGGCATGTTGTGATGTGATATGGTCAAGACATGATGCTGATTTTATTGTATGAGATGATCATGTTTTGTAACCGGGTTATCGGCAACTGGCAGGAGCCATATGGTTGTCGCTTTATTGTATGCAATGCAATCGCGCTGTAATGCTTTACTTTATCACTAAGCGGTAGCGATAGTCGTGGAAGCATAAAATTGGCGAGACGACAACGATGCTACGATGGAGATCAAGGTGTCGTGCCGGTGACGATGGTGATCATGACGGTGCTTCGGAGATGGAGATCACAGGCACAAGATGATGATGGCCATATCATATCACTTATATTGATTGCATGTGATGTTTATCTTTTATGCATCTTATCTTGCTTTGATTGACGGTACAAGATGATCTCTCACTAAAAATTATCAAGAAGTGTTCTCCCTGAGTATGCACCATTGCGAAAGTACTTCGTGCTGAGACACCACGTGATGATCGGGTGTGATAGGCTCTACGTTCAAATACAACGGGTGCAAAATAGTTGCACACGCAGAATACTCAGGTTATACTTGACAAGCCAAGCATATACAAATATGGCCTCGGAACACGGAGACCGAAAGGTCGAGCGTAAATCATATAGTAGATATGATCAACATAGTGATGTTCACCAATGAAACTACTCCATCTCACGTGATGATCGGACATGGTTTAGTTGATTTGGATCACGTGATCACTTAGAGGATTAGAGGGATATCTATCTAAGTGGGAGTTCTTAAATAATTTGATTAATTGAACTTAAATTTATCATGAACTTAGTACCTGATAGTATCTTGCTTGTTTATGTTTGATTGTAGATAGATGGCTCGTGCTGTTGTTCCGTTGAATTTTAATGCGTTCCTTGAGAAAGCAAAGTTGAAAGATGATGGTAGCAATTACACGGACTGGGTCCGTAACTTGAGGATTATCCTCATTGCTGCACAGAAGAATTACGTCCTGGAAGCACCGCTGGGTGCCAGGCCTGCTGCTGGAGCAACACCAGATGTTATGAACGTCTGGCAGAGCAAAGCTGATGACTACTCGATAGTTCAATGTGCCATGCTTTACGGCTTAGAATCGGGACTTCAACGACGTTTTGAATGTCATGGAGCATATGAGATGTTCCAGGAGTTGAAGTTAATATTTCAAGCAAATGCCCGGATTGAGAGATATGAAGTCTCCAATAAGTTCTATAGCAGCAAGATGGAGGAGAACAGTTCTGTCAGTGAGCATATACTCAAAATGTCCGGGTATAATAATCACTTGATTCAGATGGGAGTTAATCTTCCAGATGATTGCGTCATTGACAGAATTCTCCAATCACTGCCAGCAAGCTACAAGAGCTTCGTGATGAACTATAATATGCAAGGGATGAATAAGACTATTCCCGAGCTCTTCGCAATGCTGAAAGCTGCGGAGGTAGAAATCAAAAAGGAGCATCAAGTGTTGATGGTCAACAAGACCACTAGTTTCAAGAAAAAGGGCAAAGGGAAGAAGAAGGGGAACTTCAAAAAGAATAGCAAGCAAGTTGCTGCTCAAGAGAAGAAACCCAAGTCTGGACCTAAGCCCGAAACTGAGTGCTTCTACTGCAAGAAGACTGGTCACTGGAAACGGAACTGCCCCAAGTATTTGGCGGATAAGAAGGATGGCAAGGTGAACAAAGGTATATGTGATATACATGTTATTGATGTGTACCTTACTAATGCTCGCAATAGCACCTGGGTATTTGATACTGGTTCTGTTGCTAATATTTGCAACTCGAAACAGGGACTACGGATTAAGCGAAGATTGGCTAAGGACGAGGTGACGATGCGCGTGGGAAACGGTTCCAAAGTCGATGTGATCGCAGTCGGCATGCTACCTCTACATCTACCTTCGGGATTAGTATTAGACCTAAATAATTGTTATTTGGTGCCAGCATTGAGCATGAACATTATATCTGGATCTTGTTTAATGCGAGACGGTTATTCATTTAAATCAGAGAATAATGGTTGTTCTATTTATATGAGTAATATCTTTTATGGTCATGCACCCTTGAAGAGTGGTCTATTCTTATTGAATCTCAATAGTAGTGATACACATATTCATAATGTTGAAGCCAAAAGATGCAGAGTTGATAATGATGGTGCAACTTATTTGTGGCACTGCCGTTTAGTTCATATCGGTGTAAAGCGCATGAAGAAACTCCATACTGATGGACTTTTGGAACCACTTGATTATGAATCACTTGGTACTTGCGAACCGTGCCTCATGGGCAAGATGACTAAGACACCGTTCTCCGGTACTATGGAGAGAGCAATATATTTGTTGGAAATCATACATACAGATGTATGTGGTCCGATGAATATTGAGGCTCGTGGCGGATATCGTTATTTTCTCACCTTCACAGATGACTTAAGCAGATATGGGTATATCTACTTAATGAAACATAAGTCTGAAACATTTGAAAAGTTCAAAGAATTTCAGAGTGAAGTTGAAAATCATCGTAACAAGAAAATAAAGTTTCTACGATCTGATCGTGGAGGAGAATATTTGAGTTACGAGTTTGGTGTACATTTGGAGCAATGCGGAATAGTTTCGCAACTCACGCCACCTGGAACACCACAGCGTAATGGTGTGTCTGAATGTCGTAATTGTACTCTACTAGATATGGTGCGATCTATGATGTCTCTTACTGATTTACCGCTATCGTTTTGGGGTTATGCTTTAGAGACGGCCGCATTCACATTGAATAGGGCACCATCGAAATCTGTTGAGACGACGCCTTATGAACTATGGTTAGGCAAGAAACCAAAGTTGTCGTTTCTGAAAGTTTGGGGCTGCGATGCTTATGTGAAAAAGCTTCAACCTGATAAGCTCGAACCCAAATTGGAGAAATCTGTCTTCATAGGATATCCAAAGAAAACTATTGGATACACCTTCTATCACAGATCCGAAGGCAAGACTTTTGTTGCTAAATTCGGAAACTTTCTGGAGAAGGAGTTTCTCTCGAAAGATGTGAGTGGGAGGAAAGTAGAACTTGATGAGGTAACTGTACCTACTCCATTATTGGAAAGTAGTAGATCACAGAAAACTGTTTCTACGACAACTACACCAATTAGTGGGGAAGCTAATGATAATGATCATGAAACTTCAGGACAAGATACTACTGAACCTCGTAGATCAACCAGAGTGAGAACTGCACCAGAATGGTACGGTAATCCTGTTCTGGAAATCATGCTGTTAGATCATGATGAACCTACGAACTATGAAGAAGCGATGGTGAGCCCAGATTCCGCAAAATGGCTTGAAGCCATGAAATCTGAGATGGGATCCATGTATGAGAACAAAGTATGGACTTTGGTTGACTTGCCTGATGATCGGCAAGCAATTGAGAATAAATGGATCTTCAAGAAGAAGACTGACGCTGACGGTAATATTACTGCCTACAAAGCTCGACTTGTTGCAAAAGGTTTTCGACAAGTTCAAGGGGTTGACTACGATGAGACCTTCTCACCCGTAGCGATGCTTAAGTCTGTCCGAATCATGTTAGCAATTGCCGCATTTTATGATTATGAAATTTGGCAGATGGATGTCAAAACTGCATTCCTGAATGGATTTCTGGAAGAAGAGTTGTATATTATGCAACCAGAAGGTTTTGTCGATCCAAAGGGAGCTAACAAAGTGTGCAAACTCCACCGATCCATTTATGGACTGGTGCAAGCCTATCGGAGTTGGAATAAACGCTTTGATAGTGTGATCAAAGCATTTGGTTTTATACAGACCTTCGGAGAAGCCTGTATTTACAAGAAAGTGAGTGGCAGCTCTGTAGCATTTCTGATATTATATGTGGATGACATATTACTGATTGGAAATGATATAGAATTTCTGGATAGCATAAAGGGATACTTGAATAAGAGTTTTTTAATGAAAGACCTTGGTGAAGCTGCTTACATATTAGGCATAAAGATCTATAGAGATAGATCAAGACGCTTAATTGGACTTTCACAAAGCACATACCTTGACAAAATTTTGAAGAAGTTCAAAATGGATCAAGCAAAGAAAGGGTTCTTGCCTGTGTTACAAGGTGTGAAGTTGAGTCAGACTCAATGCCCGACCACTGCAGAAGATAGAGAGAAAATGAAAGATGTTCCCTATGCTTCAGCCATAGGCTCTATCATGTATGCAATGCTGTGTACCAGACCTGATGTGTGCCTTGCTATAAGTTTAGCAGGGAGGTACCAAAGTAATCCAGGAGTGGATCACTGGACAGCGGTCAAGAACATCCTGAAATACCTGAAAAGGACTAAGGATATGTTTCTCGTATATGGAGGTGACAAAGAGCTCATTGTAAACGGTTACATTGATGCAAGCTTTGACACTGATCCGGACGATTCTAAATCGCAAACCGGATACGTGTTTACATTAAACGGTGGAGCTGTCAGTTGGTGCAGTTCAAAACAAAGCGTCGTGGCGGGATCTACATGTGAAGCAGAGTACATAGCTACTTCGGAAGTAGCAAATGAAGGAGTCTGGATGAAGGAGTTCATATCCGATCTAGGTGTCATACCTAGTGCATCGGGTCCAATGAAAATCTTTTTTGACAATACTGGTGCAATTGCCTTGGCAAAGGAATCCAGATTTCACAAGAGAACCAAGCACATCAAGAGACGCTTCAATTCCATCCGGGATCTAGTCCAGGTGGGAGACATAGAGATTTGCAAGATACATACGGAGCTGAATGTAGCAGACCCGTTGACTAAGCCTCTTCCACAAGCAAAACATGATCAGCACCAAAGCTCCATGGGTGTTAGAATCATTACTATGTAATCTAGATTATTGACTCTAGTGCAAGTGGGAGACTGAAGGAAATATGCCCTAGAGGCAATAATAAAGTTATTATTTATTTCCTTATATCATGATAAAAGTTTATTATTCATGCTAGAATTGTATTAACCAGAAACATAATACATGTGTGAATACATAGACAAACAGAGTGTCACTAGTATGCCTCTACTTGACTAGCTCGTTAATCAAAGATGGTTATGTTTCCTAACCATTGACAAAGAGTTGTCATTTGATTAACGGGATCACATCGTTAGTTGAATGATCTGATTGACATGACCCATTCCATTAGCTTAGCATCCGATCGTTTAGTATGTTGCTATTGCTTTCTTCATGATTTATACATGTTCCTATGACTATGAGATTATGTAACTCCCGTGTGCCGGAGGAACACTTTGTGTGCTACCAAACGTCACAACGTAACTGGGTGATTATAAAGGTGCTCTACAGGTGTCTCAAAAGGTACATGTTGGGTTGACGTATTTCGAGATTAGGATTTGTCACTCCGATTGTCGGAGAGGTATCTCTGGGCCCTCTCGGTAATGCACATCACTTAAGCCTTGCAAGCAATGCAACTAATGAGTCAGTTGCGAGATGATGTCTTACAGAACGAGTAAAGAGACTTGCCGGTAACGAGATTGAACTAGGTATTGGATACCGATGAACGAATCTCGGGCAAGTAACATACCGATGACAAAGGGAACAACGTATGTTGTTATGCGGTCTGACCGATAAAGATCTTCGTAGAATATGTGAGCCAATATGGGCATCCAGGTCCCGCTATTGGTTATTGACCGGAGACATGTCTCGGTCATGTCTACATCGTTCTCGAACCCGTAGGGTCCGCACGCTTAAGGTTTCGATGACAGTTATATTATGAGTTTATACGTTTTGATGTACCAAAGGTTGTTTGGAGTCCCAGATGTGATCACGGACATGACTAGGAGTCTCGAAATGGTCGAGACATAAAGATTGATATATTGGACGGCTATATTCGGACACCGGAAGTGTTCCGGGTGATTTCGGAGAAAACCGGAATGCCGGAGGGTTACCGGACCCCCCCCCCGGGAGAAGTAATGGGCCATATGGGCCTTAGTGGAGAGAGAGAGGGGCAGCCAAAGGTGGGCCGCGCGCCTCCTCCCCCCTGGTACGAATTGGACTAGGAGAGGGGGGCGGCGCCCCCCTTTCCCTCTCCCTCCCCACTTCTTTCCCCCTCCTAGTAGGAGTCCTACTCCTACTAGGAGGAGGACACCTCCTTGGCGCGCCATAGGGGCCGGCCGGCCTCCTCCTCTCTTGAACCTTTATATACGGAGGCAGGGGCACCCCAGAAACACACAAGTTGATCCACGTGATCATATTCTTAGACGTATGCGGCACCCCCTGCCACCATAGTCCTCGATAATATTGTAGCGGTGCTTAGGCGAAGCCCTACGACAGTAGTACATCAAGATCGTCACCACGCCGTCATGCTGACGGAACTCTTCTCCGACACTTTGCTGGATCGGAGTCCGGGGATCGTCATCGAGTTGAACGTGTGCTAAAACTCGGAGGTGCCGTAGTTTCGGTGCTTGATCGGTCGGGCCCTGACGTACGACTACATCAACCGCGTTGTCATAACGCTTCCGCTATCGATCTACAAGGGTACGTAGATCATACTCTCCCCTCTCGTTGCTATGCATCACCATGATCTTGCGTGTGCGTAGGAAAATTTTGAAATTACTACGTTCCCCAACAAATATTCCTCCTTGCGATGAACAAGGCTAAGGACTGTCACGAGGAAGGCGCAATCTTATTTTTCTGCAATAATTGCACGGAAAAGGGAAACCTTTACGCCATAAATCGCCGTGAGATATCACGCTTCGTTGACTTGGCGTCCATAGTACGAAAGTACTGTGCGATAGAAAGTGCCTGGAAAACCGAAACAAAATTTTGGGATAATCCGGCCCCGAACACACACCCAGTCCGCAGCAAAAGGGTGCACTATCATAGGACAGCCGAGCTAATCCAAAAAAGCAAAAACCCTTCACAGGGCGTGGAACCGTGCTAGAGGGATGGCTCAACGGACCCTGCAAAATCCATAGTACAGCGGATACCATAACAACACACAGCCTTAGAGCATGTTGGATACTCCGGCAGGTGGCCAAAAGTGGCGAGGATCTTCTCATCCCAGACGCCACAGAGCACCATCCCAGGGATAACAATACGGTATTAACAGTCTTTGAGACCTTCGCATCAAATAATAGGTGAAAGCGAACACTCCGCAGCCTTGCCGAAATCTACCATGTGGCAACAATAAATCCATGGAGTGACACGGCTATTACTTTCAATGCCAGTGACGAACCTAAATTCCGAATAGCCCGAGCACCAGCCGCATTGGTCCTCAGTCCAATTGTGGATGGCTTTCGACTCACCAAGGTGCTCATGGACGGCGGCAGCGGATTAAACCTCATCTATAAGGAAACCCTTCAAAAAATGGAAATAGACTGGAACCGCATCGAGCGAAGCAGCACAACCTTTAGAGGAATAATCCCCAGTCAGGAAGCGCGCTGTATAGGCAAAATCACACTAGATGTGGTGTTCGGCACGCCAGAGAATTATAGGTCCGAAGAGATTACGTTCCAAGTGGCTCCGTTCAGTAGCGGATACCACGCCCTTTTAGGGCGGGAGGCGTTCACGATCTTCCAACCAATACCCCATTACGGGTACATGAAGCTCAAAATGCCTGGGCCCAACAGAATCATCACTCTCGCTAGTGATCCGGACACAGCACTCCGCGCCAAAAACAAGACAGCCGCACTGGCCCTCGAGGCTTTATCCGAAGCCCTTGCGGCCGAGGAACTGACTGCGCTGCGCTCCACGGTGGACAGGGACGACGTGATACTCGATAAGAGATCCAAGTCCACCTCCTTTAAACCAGCGGACGAAATAGTCCAATTCCAAGTCCATCCAACGGACCCTACAAAAACAGCCTCCATCGGGGCACAGTTAAACCCCGCCGTGGACGCCGCACTACGAGAGTTCCTGCGCGAGAATTGGGACATATTTGCCTGGCACCCCTCAGATATGCCAGGAATCCCACGCAGGCTGGCGGAGCATAGCCTCAATATCCTAAAGGATTCAAGCCGGTCAAGCAGGCTCTTCGGCGTTTCTCTGAACCTAAGAGACAAGCTATGGGAGAGGAACTAGCCAAGTTATTGGAGGCCGGATTCATTAGAGAAATAAAACACCCGGACTGGCTAGCAAACCTGGTGATGGTACCAAAGAAGGACAAATCCTGGCGCCTGTGCGTCGATTTCAAGGACCTCAACAAGGCTTGCCCAAAGGATCCGTTTCCCCTCCCCCGCATCGATCAAATTATCGATGCTACCGCAGGACACGATTCATTGTGTTTCCTCGACGCATATTCTGGCTACCACCAAATTAAGATGGCGGAGCCCGACCAAGCAGCAATGGCATTTATCACACCGTACGGCCCCTTCTGTTTCAACACAATGCCTTTTGGGCTCAAAAATGCTGGCGCAACATATCAACGCATGATTCAGACATGTCTGGAAAACCAGATCGGCAAAACAGTGGAGGCATACATAGATGATGTGGTGGTTAAAACCAAACACGTCGACTCTTTAATAGACGACTTGAGGCTCACATTAGACAACCTCCGAACATACGACATCAAGCTTAATCCGGAAAAATGCGTTTTCGGTGTACCAGCCGGAAAGCTCCTGGGCTTCATCGTCTCCAACAGAGGAATTGAAGCAAATCCAGCCAAAATCCGAGCTCTGTCACAGTTGGCTACCCAACGGACCTCAAACAAATTCAGAAATTAACCGGATGTGTGGCGGCTCTAAGCCGCTTTATCTCCCGCTTGGGAGAAAAGGCATTACCCCTCTATCGCCTCCTTCGGCGCACCGAACACTTCGAGTGGACGAACGCTGCCACATCCGGATTGGAAGAAATAAAAGCCATACTGGCAACCAACCCAATCCTGGCCGCGCCAAACATCGGTGAACCAATGCTGTTGTACATTGCGGCAACTCGTCAAGTTGTAAGCGCAGTGCTCGTCGTCGAACAAGAAACGGACGGACATAAATTCCCCCTTCAAAAGCCGGTCTATTATGTATCCACTATCCTCACTCCATGCAAGTCACGGTACCCGCATTATCAAAAGATAGCCTATGCGGTATTCATGGCATCCCGGAAGCTGCTACACTACTTTCAAGAGTGTTCAATTACAGTAGCCTCGGAAGTGCCACTTAATGATATTATAAACAACCGCGACGCCACAGGCCGGATTGCCAAATGGGCCATTGAGCTCCTCCCGTTCGACATAATGTACAAACCGCGACGAGCCATTAAGTCGCAAGTATTGGCCGACTTCGTCGCCGAATGGACGGAAGCCGAACTCCCTAAAGAGTACGGCGCATATTCCAACTGGATCATGCACTTCGACGGCTCCAAAATGCTGGCTGGTCTGGGGGCTGGCGTTGTTCTGACGTCCCCAACCGGAGATATAATTCAATACGTACTCCAGATAATGTATACAAACTCCAACAACGCAGCCGAATACGAGGCCCTTTTACATGGTCTTCGGATGGCAGTATCCATGGGCATCCAACGCCTGGAGGTGCGCGGGGATTCGAACCTCGCAATATCCCAAATAAATGGAGACTTTGACGCCAATGATCCAAAAATGGCGGCCTACCGCAACGCCGTCCTAAAAATGTCAGCTCGGGTCGAGGGGCTCGAATTTCACCATGTAGCCCGGGAAAACAACCAGGCGGCAGATGTCCTCGCACGCATCGGCACTAAGCGCGATGCGGTCCCTCCTAACATCTTTCTGGAGAGGCTGTTCAAGCCATCCGTGGTATGGGAAGGGGACACCGGTAACAATAGTCTGGACCCAACCACAATGCCCGATACTGAACACTCTGACATAATCGGAGGCTCTGCCACCGAAATAACACCTTCAGCCCACATAATAATGGCCGTTGTCGCCCCGTGGACAGAACCATTCCTGGCCTACTTAACTAGGAAAGAACTCCCCGAGGACCAAAATGAGGCACGCTGCATAGTACGGCGATCTAAAGCCTATAGGGTCCATGAGGGAGAGCTTTATAAGAAAAGCACCACCGGAGTCCTTCAAAGGTTCATCTCTGAAGAGGAGGGGCGGAAGCTTCTGGCAGAAATTCATGCCGGACTCGGCGGCCACCACGCCGCAGCCCAGGCCATTATAAGCAAGGCCTTCCGTACAGGTCTTTATTAGCCGACGGCCCGGGCAGATGCACAGGACTTGGTCCAACGCTGCGTCGGTTGCCAGCTTTTTGCAAACCAAAGCCACATGCCACCCACCGCCCTCCACACAATCCCCATTAATTGGCCCTTTGCGGTCTGGGGGCTTGACATGGTTGGACCCCTTAAAGGGGGAACCCACAAGAAAAAATACTTACTGGTCATGGTGGATAAATTCACCAAATGGATAGAAGCCAAACCTGTTAAAACGGCCGAATCCAGACCGGTGATAGACTTCATATCCGGGGTCGTACAACGTTACAGCGTCCCCCACAACATCATCACTGACAACAGCACGAACTTCACTGCCGATGAGGTAAAACTCTGGTGCAAAAACATGGGCATTAAGCTCGATTATGCTTCTGCCTATCACCCACAAACTAACGGTCAAGTCGAGCGAGCAAATGGTCTTATCATGAGCGGCATCAAACCTAGATTGGTGTGATCCCTAAAGGAATCTAATACGCACTGGGTAGAGGAGCTCGACTCCGTACTCTGGGGGCTGCAGACCACGTCGAATCGCACTACCGGATACACACCCTTCTTTATGGTGTATGGCGTAGAGGCGGTTATGCCCTGCGACATAATTCATGACTCACCTCGAGTGCGCATGTATGAAGAAAGAGAAGCCGAGATCGATCGGCAGGACAGTTTGGACGCCCTGGAGGAGGAGCGTGACGTGGCAAAAGCCCGTTCCGCATTCTATCAACAACATGCTCGAAGATACCAAAGCAGAGAAGTACGAGCCAAAACTTATAATGTTGGTGAGTTAGTTCTACGCCTGCCGGAGAAGAAAAAGGACAAACTCAAGCCCAAATGGGAGGGTCCCTTCATTATTGACCAAGTTCTGGCCGGTGGGGCTGTAGGATCGGAAGTATGTCTAGAGGGGGGGTGATTAGACTACTTGACCAAATAAAAATCTATCCTTTTCCCAATTTTAGTTCTTGGCAGATTTTAGTTATCTTAGCACAAGTCAAGCAATCTCCACATAATTCAAGCAAGCATGCAAAAGAGTATATGAGCAGCGGAAAGTAAAGCATGCAACTTGCAAGAATGTAAAGGGAAGGGTTTGGAGAATTCAAACGCAATTGGAGACACGGATGTTTTGGCGTGGTTCCGATAGGTGGTGCTATCGTACATCCACATTGATGGAGACTTCAACCCACGGAGGGTAACGGTTGCGCGAGTCCACGGAGGGCTTCACCCACGAAGGGTCCACGAAGAAGCAACCTTGTCTATTCCATCACGGCCGTCGCCCAGAAGGACTTGCCTCACTAGCGGTAGATCTTCACGAAGTAGGCGATCTCCTTGCCCTTACAAACTCCTTGGTTCAACTCCACAATCTTGTCGGAGGCTCCCAAGTGACACCTAGCCAATCTAGGAGACACCACTCTCCAAGAAGTAACAAATGGTGTGTTGATGATGAACTCCTTGCTCGTGTGCTTCAAATGATAGTCTCCCCAACACTCAACTCTCTCTCACGGGATTTGGATTTGGTGGAAAGAAGATTTGAGTGGAAAGAAACTTGGGGAAGGCTAGAGATCAAGATTCATATGGTTGGAATGGAATATCTTGAGCTCAACACAAGTGTAGGTGGTTCTTTCTCAGAACATGTGTATTGGAAGTGTAGATGTGTTCTAATGGCTCTCTCCACGAATGAAGAGTGGGTGGAGGGGTATATATAGCCTCCACACAAAATCTAACCGTTACACACAATCTGCCAAACTCGGTGTGACCAAATTGTTAAACTCGGTCGGGCCGAATCAGCAAACCTAGTGACCGTTAGGATTTTCGGTGGGACTGAGATGCAACTCGGTAGGACCGATATGGTTAGGGTTAGGGCATAACGTAATCTTGGTGTGATCGATTACACAAACTCGGTGGGACCGATTTTGGTAATAAGCTAACCAGAGAGTTGGTCAGGTAAACTCGGTGGGACCGATTCGCTCTTCTCGGTGAGACCGAAATGTTACGAAAGGGAAACAGAGAGTTTACATTGCAATCTCGGTGGGACCGATCGCTCACTTCGGTTGGACCGAAACGTTACGAAGGGAAACAGAGAAATTGCAATCCCATCTCGGTGAGACCGAGATCCCTATCGGTGAAACTGAATTGCTAGGGTTTGTGGCAGTGGCTATGACATGTGAAACTCGGTGGCGCCGGATAGAAAGAATCGGTGGGGCCGAGTTTGACTTTAGGTTTAGGTCAAATGTGGATGTGGGAAGATAGTTGAGGGTTTTGGAGCATATCACTAAACACATGAAGCAAGAGGCTCATTAAGCAACACCTTATCCCTCCTTGATAGTATTGGCTTTTCCAATAGACTCAATGTGATCTTGGATCACTAAAATAGAAAATGTAGAGTCTTGATCTTGAAGCTTGAGCCAATCCTTTGTCCTTATAATTTTGAGGGATCCACTTTCCTCATCCATGCCATGCCATCCATTGAGCTTTTCCTGAAATATTAATCTTGGAAAAAATGTTAGCTCAATGAGCTATATGTTGTTAGGAATTACCAAAACCACCCGGGGATAGTTGCACTTTCAATCTCCCCCTTTTTGGTAATTGATGACAACATATAGATTAAAGATTCGACAAATGATAATAAGAGTGAAAGATATCGTCGCTTTGAGAAGTATGTGATAAGCAAGAGATCCCCCTAAATTTGTGCATATCTTAAGATTTGCTTTGGACTGCAAATGCACAAAGAGTTAGAATCATGGGTTACTCTTCCATGTCACATACATCTTGGTGGAGCGCTCAAAATGATAAGAATTAAATACATGCACTCATCACCAAGCAAAGTGAATGATCAAAATAAGGATAAACTGATAGTAACATCCAACAAGCATTAAGTGTAGCTTATGATCAAACACTCAAAAGCATAGATTAAGGCATAGTATCTCAAGCACTCAAAAGCAAATAAAGTTCAACCAAGAAGACAAGAGAGAACAAATGCAGACTCTCTCTCTCGAAGCCTATGATCTATTCATTTTTCTCCCCCTTTGGCAACAAGTTACCAAAAAGTTCATAGAAAATGCATAGCACTAAACGACTCTCAGGCTTGGTCTTCAGTTGGTGGAGTCCGGATGACGCCAAGGATGAAGGCTTCAGTAGACGTAGTTGGAGCTGCTGGGGTAGGAGCTGGAGCTGGTGGAACTGAGGCTATAGCTGGTGCAGAAGTAGTGGCTCTGGTGTCAGCAACTGGCACTGCAGATGATCTCTGAGCTCTGGGCACTCTGGCAAATGCATCAGTTGTGGTCTTGCCCTTCCTCTCCTGCATATCATCCTGTAGTTGTTCCACTGCAGACTGAATCTCTGTTACTTTCACATCTAGGTCATAGAACTTTTGTTCCATGATTCTTTCCAAGCTCTCTTGGTTTCGAGTCAGGGTGGCCAATCCTTTCTCAATCCTCAGAGTTGATGCTATCAGGTAACTGAGCTGCTCCTGCTTGTTCTTCAAGAAGTACTCAGATGCCTCCTCTTGAGTTGGCATCTTGGCAGCTTTCTCCATTTTTGCCTTCTCCTTCTTTGCTTGAGCATGTGCAGATGATGGTTCATTCTCATTCATCACAACTTGATTGTCCTCAAAGTCTGGATGGATGGGCAGGTGTTCCTTGTCCAATAGATATATGCCTGTGCCCATCTTTGAGTTTATCAACTCCTGAATTTGTGGGGCATATCCACAGCTCCTCTTCTGATCAGCTGCTGTTCTCTTGATGGTCTCTACCATGAGGCTCATCACCTTGAATTTATGTGGCACATCAAATATATGAAGCAAATTTATTGCATGTCCTCTGATCATCTTGTGATCACCTGACTTGGGTAAGAGAGTGTGCCTTAGAATCCAGTTGATTGTGGGCAGCCCTGACAGAAGGAAGTGCACTGAGCCAAACTTGAAAGATTCAAGTGCTTTGTTTGGGATCTCCTTGTACATGTTTGACATGGAATTGTGATCCATCTTCTTCTTGGCATAGATGTCCAAGTCATCTTCCTGCTCTTCTGGGGCATTAATCAGCTGAGCCCATTCAGCAACTGTAGATTGGTATCTAGTGCCTTCTGACATCCACACTATCCTGCCATCCGGATAGAAATGTGTTGTGGAGTAGAATTGCATAATGAGCTCCTCATTCCACTTTGTGAGCTTCTGCCCAACAAAGTCTGCAACTCCACAAGCCTTGAAGCTGTCAAGCACTCCAGGATAGTGTTCTTCATTCTCCTTGATGTATTCCCAATCAACCCATATCATGTCACACACTATGGGTTTCTTATCCAACAGCACTGTCTCATAGAAATCTTGCTGTTCCTTGGTGTGAAACCTGTAATCCATAGCAGTTCTTCTCCATGAAGCATATGGATCTGCTTCTCTCCACTTCCTCGGCCCTGAATCTCTTCTAATTTTCATGTCCTCAGCCACAGGATGAGCATCATTGTGGTCTGGGATCTTGGGCTTGAGCTTCCTGAGAACTTGTCCTTCTTCTTCTTCTTCAGCAACATCAGTCACTGGGGCCTTGTTCTTTTCAGCAGCAGAGATGTTCCTGGTGTTCCTCTTAGGTGCACTCTTGGGCTTGGAGGCAGCTTTGGGTGCCTCTTTGGGCTTGGATGAAGTAGCCCCTGACCTTATGGCATCACGCATAAGCTTCTGTGCCTTGGGTGCTGGTGCAGCAACCTCTTCTTCTTCTTCTTCAGAGTCTCTCCTCATGGAGGGTTTGCCAAGAACTCTGGCAGTGGTAGTTTTGGCTCTCTTTTTCTTCTTATCTTGGCCACTTGCTTCCTCTTCAGATTCCATGGTAAACTTCATGGTTTCTTCAGTTACAGCCTTCCTACGCTTAGAAGTAGGAACTCTTCTTGCAGGTGCCTTTTTGTGCATTCCAGGCTTGATGGCTGCAGCTGACCCATATTCTTTCTTGAGAACCTTTTTCTTGGATGTGGCTTCCTCCTCTGCCACATAATCCTCATCCTCAGATTCAGAGGTTCTCTTCCTGCTAGCTCTAGTGGCTGCCTTAGGCAAGTTGCTTGGGGTGCTCCTGCTACCCTCATTAGAGCTACTAGAGGGACTAGTGCCCTCACTCATGTGAACCTGCTCCTCAGATTTGTTTTGACTGTCACTCTGATCAGACATATTGCAAACTCTGACTGCTGACCCTATGAATAGATTATAGATGAGATAGAGTGGATGAGCATCACAAAATGCAGAGATTTTTGTAAAAGAATGAATCAAAAACTTAGTTTTAGTTTTCCACAGAAAGCATTTCGGATCAACCGATTTGCAAACTCGGTGATACCGAAGCAGCTTTTGGAACCAAAACTAGTGAACTCGGTCAGACCGAGTCACAGTTCGGTGGCACCAAGACTACTAGGGTTTCACAAAGTCCTGAACTTGGTCTCACCGATTTGTAATTCTCGGTCAGACCGAGAAACACATGTGCAATGGCCATGGCCGAATCGGTGGAACCGAGTTCCGCAACCCGGTGGGTCCGAGATGATTTCGGCAGAAACCTAAACCTAAATTTTCGAATCGCATCTATTCTAAGGATTGATTTGACTGGATAGGAGTGTTTCAATCGTAGCAAGAATCATAAAGAACATAGTGTGCTAGGAATCGGACGGGGATAGCACTGTGATCAAGTCCATACCCTAGTTCGGCGGTGAACTCGCTATGGTGGCAACGGCGGAGACGAAATCCGTTGACGGCGGCGGAGACCAGCGACAGGGGGCGGCTGGCGACGAGGAGGACGATCCAGAGACCCAGGAGGCAGAGCGAGCTATGCGCGGGCGAAGATGTTTCGGAGAAATTTCCAAAATTTTGCCCGTGAGTATATATAGCCCGACCCTGTCGGTGTGACCGAGTGGAACAACTCGGTGGCACCGAGATGCATAACTGTTGACAGTTATAGCAACTCGGTGTGACCGAAAAGTTCAAATCGGTTGCACCGAGGTGAAAACCTAGATCGACTTAGTGATCTCGGTATGACCGAAATGGAGGAATCGGTCAGACCGAAAAGCACAAAGAAGTTTTGGAAGTTTAAGTCTATGACAAATCGGGGACTCCGAGTGCTCCTCACACAGAGTGGTTTGAATCTGACTTTATCAAATTTTGTGATGTAGCATGAATAGAGTTTGAGACGAGAAAATCATAGATAGCTAGAGAGGTTTCTTAGGCATTCTTGTCCATCCACTTGGCAAATAAAAAGAAAATCAATCAATCAAAACAAGAAGTGGATGTCCTCGAATGAGCAAAATATGCAATCAACATGCTCACACAATAAAATGGCAACTGAAATATGTGGCAAAGCATGCACAACCAATTCTAGCATCTATCAAGCAATTGGCGATGACTAGGTCATCTATATATGAGTATATTGACTTAGGAGTCAAATGAGAACATTTGATCATAGGTCATACTCATCCTTTAAGCACAAGTGGGGTTACCACTTTTACATAAAGCATTGTTGTGTTCACATCATTAGAGTTGCTTTAGCTCAAGTCTTAGAGTAAAGCTCCCCCTAGATGTGATATCCCCCCTAAGAGGGATGAACTAACCTTGGGTTTTGTCGATGATGACTTCATGTAGATGTTGAAGATGTGGATGCTCAATGTTGATGTAGATCATTTGGAGCTATACATTGGAGTGAAATGCACTTTGAATACCTACATGGGTTAGTCCCACAAGGAACAAACAAGGATATCCATAGACATGGAGTGATACACACACAAGATGATGTCTATGAAAGCTTTTAGGTTACCTTGTCCCTTGTCTTACCAACAAGAGGGTTTGTGACTCCTTGAACTAGTGCAAGATGTGGAAGTTGATTGCACTTGTTCTTGCCAAAATGATAAGAGTGAAGTATGTTGGTGGAGTCACCCTCAAGAACTCTCTAGTTCTTCTTCTTTTGGATCCACACCATCTTGATGGGAATCCTCGGAGTTGTAGTTGTACTTGATGAAGTGGAACTTGAAGTAGTCTTGGGAATCCACTTGACCAAGGTCTTAGGAGCTTCTTCAAATGCATGAATTTCTTCTTGAAGCTTGTCCTTGCCTTTTTGCCTTGTAGTCTTGTGGTGGAAGATCATCTTGAGCTTGTGTCCCCTTGAAAGAAGTGATCATACTTCTCTTGTTGAGGAACAAACTTTGTCTTGGGGTATTGATCTTCTTCCCACTCAACTCCATTGGCATTGAACTTTCGTTCAAAACCAACACCTTGATTCTTCCGGTGCCTTCCTTGCTTGCGTACAATTTCCTCGAATTGCTTACTTCCGGCAAGGCTCTTGTAAACTCCTTTCTCTATAATTCCCCCTTCAATAGGCTATTTTCTTGCTCAAGTGTAACTTGGCTAAGAGAATCATTAGTGGAATCAAGAGAACTACTAGAAGAAACAATATTGGATTTAGCATGATCATTGTTACTACTAGAGGAAGAATCTTTCTTGTTCTTGTTACTAGACTTGACTTGAGGCATGTAAGTGGATAAGAGTAAACGCTTGGCAATGTAAGAAGAACTTTTCTTACGAAGATCATCATTGATTGCTTTTAAGAACTCATGCTCTTGCTCAAGGTTGAGCTTTTCAAAGCGTAATTTCTCATGTGTCCTTAAAAGTTCTCGATGATCTCCTAAGATAGTTTCATGAGCTAACTTAAGAGTGTTTAGTTCTTTAGTTAGAGACTCAATCTTCTCCTTATCATTGTCATTCGTTTTATCTTGATTAGCATGATTAATTGATGTTTCATCATAGTATTCATCACTAGAGTTGTCAACAAGTAAATCATCATCACCTAACAAGTCATCTTCATCACTATTGAAATCAACATACTCGGGATGTGATACCTTTGGGCCTTTGGCCATGAAGCATGTTCCAATTCCTTCATTCACTACTAGAGAAAGGGCTATAGATGGGATTGATACTAATGGCGCACCAGACAAGCGATGCGCCATTAGTATATACTAATGGCGCACCACCTACTGATACGCCATTAGAGTTGAAACTACTAATGGCGCACCTGGCCCCGGGTGCGCCATTAGTATCAAAAAAAAATTTAACTAGTGCGCCTGTCCAAACATACTAATGGCGCATCCAGACACAGTGCGCCATTACTAGTTGTAACTAGCAATGGCGCACCAGCCGGAAAGTGCGCCACTAATGTTGTTTTTTTATTATATTTTTTATTCCCTTTTTTGCAAAACTACTAATGGCGCATTGTTCCACCGTGCGCCATTACTAGTTTAAACTAGTAAATGGCGCACTGTGGGACAGTGCGCCATTAGTATTTTTTTGCAAAACTACTAATGGCGCACCACCAGGAGGTGCGCCATTAGTGACCTGGATTACTAATGGCGCATTTAGAGTTGGTGCGCCATTAGTAAGTGGGCAGCAACAAGATATTTTGGACAGCCTCTCCTACCCACACTCACTTTCTCCCCACTTCATTCTCTCCACCTCCTCCTTGTCTCGGGTGCCTCCTCTTTTTCACCTCATTTCCACCATAGATTCATTCAATTTAAGTGGTTAAATTACCTTGTTTTGATAGGTAAGTAAGGGGGGAAGCTATATTTATGTTGTTCTCCCTACAACAATGTGCACATGCACTTTTTATGGCCTAGCTAGATCTATGTATGTTCGTGGTGTTGCATATGTTTGTGGTGTTGCATATGTGTTTGTGTTTGGAGGTGTACCGGTATTTGAAATTCGATAGTTGCCAATATTTTGCCGGAATGTTGATTCATTTCCGTTTCGGCGAGAATTTTGGCATTAAGCATTCTTTTTGGTCCTATTTTTAGGGAAAGTCATGCCAAATTTTTTCTTGGTTCTAAAATATCGTTTTGCTCTACCCCGCAGGCGACCATGGTCCGCATGATGACCGAAGGCATCGTGAATAGGTTTTTGAGGTCCGCGAAGGCCGAGATGCTTCAAAAGAACGAGACGGAGATAAGATGTCCGTGTCGAAGATGCAAGCTGAAGAGCCTTATTGCGAACCCGGAATCCGGGCAGGTGCGGGACCACCTGCTCTTGCGTGGTTTCATGGATGGCTATCGGTGGCAAGGTGATGAAGATGACTACGAAGTCGTCCATGGGGGCCGGGCAAGAAATGAGGAAGGGCAGCAAGACAACCACCGCGGCTCGGGCGGGCGAGAAGACGAAGAATCCCCAGGAGATGATCACGACGGTGATGCTATACACAGTCATCATGTAGAAGATGCAGGACATGATGATGAGGAAGATGCCGGAGCAGTCGACGGGCATGATCATGAAGATGATGATGCCGGCGGAGCAGACGACGCTGGACCATCGATGGGCTGGATGCAGGACCCTCATATTCAAGAGCTGCTTCTCAAGCAGACGGATAACGCAAGAGCTGCCGCCCGAGAGAAAGCCAAGATGGATCAACTTGAGTTAGACGCGGTTACTCCATTGTATGAAGGATGCAGGCCCGAGGATACCCGCCTGAAAGTAACGCTCATGGCTCTGGAGATGAAGGTAAAACACAAAATGACCGACGCATGCTTCGACGAGAACATGTCATTCTGGCACGAACGTCTTCCGAGGGGAACAAGTGCCCGACCAGTTTGGAGGAGGCGAAGAAAATCGTGTGTCCTCTGGATTTACCGCACGTGAAATACCATGTGCGCATGAACAATTGCATCATTTATCGGGACGAGCACGCGGAGTCTACCATATGTCCGGTGTGCGGCGTCACTCGATACAAGAAGAGGAAGAAAGCTCCTCGAAAAGTGGTGTGGTACTTTCCGATCACTCCTCGTCTGCAGCGGTATTTTGCGGACCCTAAGGTAGCAAATCTCCTGCATTGGCACGCGGATAGGGAGGAGAAGAAGCGAGAAGATGACGCAAATGATCCGGAGATAGATAAAAAAAGACAAGATGCTGAGTCACCCTAAGGATGCGAGCCAGTGGCAAGCGTTGAACTTCGAAGACCCAGAATTTGGGAATGATCCAAGGAACATCGTGCTGGGCGCGAGCACCGATGGAGTCAATCCGTTTGGCAGCCAGAGAAGCACACATAGCACCTGGCCTGTGTTTGTGTGGATGTACAACCTTCCCCCCTGGTTGTGCATGAAGAGGAAGTACATTCACATGAGTATGCTAATTGAAGGACCGAAACAAGTAGGGAACAACATCAATCTGTATCTGGGGCTGCTGAAAGAGGAGCTTGACACGCTATGGAAAACGCCAGCCAATACGTGGGACGCCGTAGAGAAAGAATATTTCCCTATGAGAGCCGCGCTGCTCACGACGGTGCACGACTATCTCGGTTACGGATATGTCGCGGGGCAGGTGGTCCATGGATTTTCTGGATGCGTCACGTGCATGGATGACACAATGTATCGCCAGCTAGATAGATATCCCGGGTCTTCGAAAACCGTGTTCATGGGACATCGAAGGTGGCTTCGCGACGATGACCCGTGGAGAAAACGCAAGGATCTGTTCGATGGTGAAACCAAACCCCGAGGACGCCCGCGTACGAGGAGCGGCGAGGAAATAGACGAGATGTTGAAAAATTGGAAAGACTGCCCACTACCGGGAAAGAAGCAAAAGGCGCCAGAGCCAGGAAAGAAGCGAAAGGCGCCAGAGCCGCTGTTGAAGGTATGGAAAACGAGGTCTATTTTCTGGAACTTGTCGTACTGGAAGATCCACCGTGTGCCTCACAGCCTTGATGTCATGCATATCACGAAGAATGTGTGCGAGAGTCTGCTTGGTACCCTGCTCAACATGCCAGAGAGGACCAAAGATGGGCCGAAAGCAAGGGCAGACTTGAAATCAATGGGCATCAGGCAGGAGCTTCACGCTATATATGATGATCATGATGATGATGATGATGATGATGAGGCGAAGCAGGACACGGAAAGTCGTCACAAAGGCAAAAAGGCCAAGAAGACCGGAAATGACTACCCTCCCGCGTGCTTCACTCTAAGTCAGGAGGAGATCGAGCAGTTTTTCACCTGCCTCGTAGGAGTAAAACTTCATTACGGTTACGCAGGGAAGATAAGCAGATACCTAGACCCAGCGAAGCTGAAGTTCAGCGGGATGAAGTCTCACGACTGTCACGTGCTGATGACGCAGATACTTCCAGTTGCAATCCGTGGGATCATGGACGCGCACGTCCGTGAAACCCTATTTGGCCCATGCAACTTTTTCGACGTCATCTCTCGGAAGTCTGTTGGCGTGAGGCAACTCAGAAGGCTACAGGAAGAGATCGTGGTGATACTATGCGAGCTTGAGATGTACTTCCCGCCCGCATTCTTCGACGTTATGGTGCATGTGTTGGTCCATATCGTGGACGATATCATCCAACTTTGGCCGACGTTCCTGCACAGCATGATGCCGTTCGAAAGGATGAATGGTGTCATCAAAGGATACGTTCGCAACATGTCACGTCCAGAGGGAAGCATAGCCAGGGGCTTTCTGACCGAAGAGTGCATCTCCTACTGCACGAATTATCTAGGCATCGAGAACCCCGTTGGTCTGCCCGTCAACAGGCACCTCGGCAGGCTCGCTGGATGGGGTCACCGTGAGGGTCGTCGTGAAATGCATGTCGACTTCGAGGGTCGACTCGCCGACTTTGAAAGAGCAAACCTAGTCGCGCTACAACACATAGACGTGGTCGATCCTTGGGTGGTACAGCACAAATCCTTTATTAAGAAGACGTACAATGACCGAGGCCAACAGAGGACGGACGGAGATATACTCAAAGAGCACAACTCATGTTTCACGCGTTGGTTCAAGCAGAAGCTTCTGTCGTACCCTTTACATGAGGATTCTTCCGCGGAAGAACAACTCATATTCGCCTTGTCACAGGGCGCCGAGCACAACCTGATGACCTATGAGGCGTACGATATCAACGGCTACACATTCTACACCGAGGCCAAGGACATGAAGAGCGATGGTTATCAGAACTCCGGGGTAACGATGGAATCCTACACCGGTAACGACAAGGACAGATACTACGGAAGGATCGAGGAGATCTGGGAGCTGAGCTACGCTGGAGAGAAGGTCCCGATGTTCCGTGTCAGATGGGCCAAGAGCGTCCTAAAAGAAGACCGGTATTTCACCACCATGGTTATACCCGAATCCAAATCCAAGACCGCGGGCGCAAACGTCACCGCGAAAAATGAGCCATGGGTACTGGCTTCCCAAGTGGACCAATGCTTTTTCATTACCGACCCGTCAAAGCCCAGTCGTGTTGTCGTGAGGAGAGGCAAAAGGAAGATCATCGGAATGGATGGAGTAGCCAATGAGCAAGACTTCGACAAGTACGGCGACCCGAGGATCGAACGTGACGACGATGATGAAGTAGCAGCATACACCACAAGAAGAAGCAGGACCACCCTACCTAAAGGACGCCCGTTCCACAGAAGAACTCCATTTGCGAAAAAGAAGGGCAAGAAGATTGTGAACAGATAGCTACTAAGATCGATTGTATTTAAATCGTAGCCTTCATTCCTCGATTGTATTTCATGGGCACTTTTTGAACTATCATGAATATTTTTAAATTCATGGACACTCGATCTCGATCCCCCTCCATCTCGATCGCTATCCCACCTCGCCAGATCCGGTCCCCCTCGCCGCCGAGCACCCCCCGGTCCACCGGCCGCCGCCGCCGACCCCCCGCACCCTCGATTCCCCTACTCAACCGCCGCCGCCGACCCCCCACACCCCGCGCACCCTCCCCCGCTCCACCGGCATTACTGTTTGATGATATTTTTAAAAAAATTATTACTGTCTTATAAAAAATATTACTGTTATGATTTAAACAAGTTTGAACATATTTAAACACAAATAAGTATCAAACAACATTTTAAATGCATAAAAAAAATTTGTGGAGCCTGGGAATCGAACCCAGGACCTCCTGGTGTGAGAACTGGCTGCTGACCAGTCGAGCTAGTAGAGGGGGCTTGGTGTGGATCAGGTCAGGTGGAAGATAACCAGGATCAAGAGAATTAAACCATATCTTAGCATCACCCTTTAATGAGAACGGAAATATTTTAAGTATATAAAAGTAGCGAGATCTCTCATCATTAGTAAACAGGGTGGCTATATCATTTAATTTAGTAAGATGTGCCACAACATTTTCAGATTCATAGCCATGAAAAGGATCAGATTCAACCAAAGTAATTATATCAGGATCAACAGAGAATTCATAATCCTTATTGGGAACACAAATAGGTGAAGTAGCAAAAGCAGGGTCGGGTTTCATTTTATCTCTAAGTGATTCTTTGTTCCATTTAGCTAATAACCTCTTGAGCTCATATCTATCTTTGCAAGCTAAAATAGCAGCAGAAGATTCCATATCAAAAACATAACCCTCAGGAATAACAGGCATATCTTCATCATCACTTTCATCATTATAATCAGATTCAATAATTTCTTTCTCTCTAGCCCTAGAAATTTGTTCATCAAGAAATTCACTAAGGGGCACAGTAGTATCAGGCATAGAAGTAGTTTCATCATAAATATCATGCATAGCAGAAGTGGCATCATCAATAACATGCGACATATCGGAACGAATAGCAGAAGTAGGTTTAGGTGTCGCAAGCTTACTCATAACAGAAGGTGAATCAAGTGCAGAGCTAGATGGCTGTTCCTTACCTCCCCTCGTAGTTGAGGGATAAATTGTTGTCTTAGCGTCTTTCAAGTTCTTCATAGTGTCCAGCTGATATAAATCCCCAGTGACTCAAAGAATAGAGCTATGCTCCCCGGCAACGGCGCCAGAAAAAGGTCTTGATAACCCACAAGTATAGGGATCGCAACAGTTTTCAAGGGTAGAGTATTCAACCCAATTGATTCGACACAAGGGAGCCAAAGAATATTCTCAAGTATTAGCAGCTGAGTTGTCAATTCAACCACACCTGGAAACTTAGTATCTGCAGCAAAGTGTTTGGTAGCAAAGTAATATGATAGTGGTGGCAACGGTAACAAAAGAGTAGTGCAAGCAATAGTAAATATTTTTGGTGTTTTGTAGTGATTGTAACAGTAACAGCGGGAAAGTAAATAAGCGAGAACCTGTATATGGAAAACTCGTAGGCACCGGATCAGTGATGGATAATTATGCCGGATGCGGTTCATCATGTAACAGTAATAACATAGGGTGACACAGAACTAGCTCCAATTCATCAATCTAATGTAGGCTTGTATTCCGAATATAGTCATACGTGCTTATGGAAAAGAACTTGCATGACATCTTTTGTCCTACCCTCCCGTGGCAGCGGGGTCCTAATGGAAACTAAGGGATATTAAGGCCTCCTTTTAATAAAGAACCGGAACAAAGCATTAGCACATAGTGATTACATGAACTCCTCAAACTATGGTCATCGCCGAGAAGTATCCCGATTATTGTCACTTCGGGGTTGTTGGATCATAACACATAATAGGTGACTATAGACTTGCAAGATAGGATCGGGAACTCAACATATATTCATGAAAACATAATAGGTTCAGATCTGAAATCATGGCACTTGGGCCCTAGTGACAAGCATTAAGTATAGCAAAGTCATAGCAACATCAATCTCAGAACATAGTGGATACTAGTGATCAAACCCTAACAAAACTAACTCGGTTACATGATAAATCTCATCCAACCCATCACTGTCCAGCAAGCCTACGATGGAATTACTCACGCACGACGGTGAGCATCATGAAACACTACAAGAAATATGTCAACTTATGACCTTCTGTCAGTGACCCTCGAAGAATTGGTCATAAATTTATGACCATTTTAGACCAATTGGTCAAAAGCTGTTCAGGGGGCTCCAAACCCTAAACCATTGCGACCATTTTTGGTCAGAAAGGTCATAATTTCCTTACACGAAATGGTCACAAAGCAAACAGTGCTAGTCCGCTGCCTTATTTCTAGTTGTTAATGACCAATATAGATGGTCATAGCCTTGTAGATAGTGGTGGGTTGTGATGACTAGGCGCCATCTCATCAGTTTTGCCTATGTGTCATGTCCATGTGGCAGTTTTTGCCCTAGGTTGTGAAGCAACCTATATTTCTATCATTCCCAAAATTCCCAAAAAAATCTCATAAATTCTTTGGGGCATATCTTCATCAAATATGTAAAAATCCTTCCTTGCCTAGTTCAAAACTAATCCAACAATATTCATTTTCCTATTCTGTTCACGACAACACTTTATGAAGGAAGTGCTATTTATATATTCTTGATTGCCCTCTGAATTTTTGGGCACTCTTTCCTATCCAAATCATTACCGCATGACAAAATTCAGCTCCATTTGCCTAGCAAATCTTCCTCGGCAAATTTCCAAAGTTTTTGTCCACCTAGAAGCATTGTGAAGGAAGTACCCTTTTTATATCTCTAAATGACATGAAATTTATACAGTTCCTTCATATGCCCAAATTATCACCCTCCTCCAAATTTCAGCTCAGTCAAATCATCTATGTGAGCCCAGGTTCAATTTATATTTTATGGCCAAATTGGCATGTTGCAAAGCAAGTGTTATATATACCCCTCCTATTACCCTCAAACTTTTCGGTCACTCTTCCATACCCAAATCATTGCCACATGCTAATATTCAGCTCAATTTTCCTAGTAAATCTTTCTCGGGAAATTTCCAAAGTTTCTACCTTGAGAGAAGCTTTGTGAAGTAAGTACTAGCTAGGCTTACCCAAATGATCTGAAAATTTACCAGCACATGACCATACCTAAGTAACTTACCTACACCAATTTTGAGCTCATTTCATTCACCCAATCTCTCTCACTAGTTTTCCCAAGTTTCTGTCCATAGAAGAGCATTGTGAAGGAAGTACTACTTTGGCATGTCCAAATGGTATCAATTTTCTACAATGCTTTACTATGCCCAAATAACCATCCTCCACAAAATTTCAGCTCAATCCATTCATTATTTTGAGCCCAGCTTCAACATTCATATTTTTGTCCAACGTGGTACTTTGCAAAGCAAGTACCACCTAGGATCCTCCTTTTGAGCTAAAAATTTGTGAAGACATTCTCCTTAGTAGATGATCATCCTCAGACAAAACTAACGCCCATTGGTCATGTGCATTTCCCGTACAGCTAATCAAACACTTGGCTGCTAATTCATGTTTGAGCATCGATCGGTCTCCTCGTGAGAATCTTATGTTGTAATTTTCTTCCTAGAACCAACCTGGGGAGTGCCCAACCCACTAGACATACCTAGGCTGCCCAGAACACATGGCAACATTACGGTCACGCGGTGACCATGCGACGGGCATGCGAGTTTACGCGCTCTAGAGTTGGGGCCCTCGGCCACCACCCAAACCTTGACGTATCACCACCAAACCATGTATTTATGATTAAATAGGTCCTTATGTAACTAGAAATGATTATTGGAAAAAATAAATAGCAAACTATGAGGCAGCTGCAGTTCAAATTTGACCCGCTTCCAGCTGAATCGGCAGAAATTTGTCTTTTTCACGAGAGGTGGATCAAAAAAATTTACACCCAACCATTTTGTCAATTATGCATTAAATATGGCCTAGTATTTTATAAAAATGATTTGGTCCAATTTTGCAACAATTATTTGGTAGTTCCTTCACAAAAAAACCTCCTTTCGGGCACTCGAAAAATGGAAAATGGTTTTTTCGTCCAACGAAAATGAAAACTTCCTTAGGCAACATTGTTTGCCATTCCAATATGCACGCTTGTGCACAATATGAGATCATTTGAACAAACTATGCCATGGATGTGGCCATAAGATTGATCATTTGGCTTGAAAGCCATTAATCTCCACACATGATAGCTCGTTTCTGAGAACACTTTTTTAAAATAATTGCCGTATTACAAGTTTATTATTTTTCCTAGGAACTTGTCCACCTATAATGACACAATGCGAAGGTCTCCCAATTTTTTGATTTTTTTTGAATTTTTTATCCCCGTTTCAAAATGCGGTCAAAACGGCGGGAATGACCGTTCCTAGCTAGTGGTTGAATCTTGGAATTTTTTTGGTGTTTCTCTGATTAAATAGGAACTTATGTACCTAGAAATGATTTTTGGAAAAAATAAATAGCAAACTATGAGGCAGCTGCAGTTCAAATTTGACCCGCTTCCAACTGAATCAGCGGAAATTTGTCTTTTTCACGAGAGGTGGATCAAAACTTTTTACACCCATCCATTTTGTCAATTGTGCATTAAATATGGCCTAGTATTTTAGAAAAATGATTTGGTCCAATTTTGCAACAATTATTTGGGAGGTCCTTCACAAAAATACCTCCTTTCGAGCACTCAGAAAATGGAAAATGAATTTTCCGTGCAAAGAAAATAAAAACTCCCTTAGGAAACATTGTTTGTAATTCCAATATGCACCCTTGTGCACAACATGAGATCATTTGAACAAACTATGCCATGAATGTGGCCATAAGATTGATCATTTGGCTTGAAAGCCATGAATCTTCACGCATGATAGCTCATTTCTGAGAACACTTTTTTAAAATAATTGGAGTTTTACAATTTTATTATTTTTCCTGGAAACTTGGTCACATATAATGACACAATGCGAAGGTTTCCCAATTTTTTGATTTTTTTTGAAATTTTTATGCCCGTTTCAAAATGCGGTCAAAACGGCGGGAATGACCGTTCCTAGCTAGTGGTTGAATCTTGGAATTTTTTTGGTGTTTCTCTGATTAAATAGGTACTTATGTACCTAGAAATGATTTTTGGAAAAAATAAATAGCAAACTATGAGGCAGCTGCAGTTCAAATTTGACCCGCTTCCAACTGAATCGGCCGGAATTTGTCCTTTTCACGAGAGGTGGATCAAAACTTTTTACACCCAACCATTTTGTCAATTTTGCATTAAATATGGCCTAGTATTTTAGAAAAATATTTGGTCCAATTTTGCAACAATTATTTGGGAGGTCCTTCACAAAAAAACCTCCTTTCGAGCACTTAGAAAATGGAAAATGAATTTTCCGTGCAAAGAAAATAAAAACTCCCTTAGGAAACATTGTTTGGAATTCCGATATGCACCCTTATGCACAACATGAGATCATTTGAACAAACTATGCCATGAATGTGGCCATAAGATTGATCATCTGGCTTGAAAGCCATGAATCTTCACGCATGATAGCTCATTTCTGAGAACACTTTTTTAAAATAATTGTAGTATTACAAGTTTATTATTTTTCCTGGAAACTTGGTCACATATAATGACACAATGCGAAGGTTTTCCAATTTTTTGATTTTTTTTGAATTTTTTATGCCCGTTTCAAATTGTGGTCAAAACGGCGGGCTTGACCGTTCCTAGCTAGTGGTTGAATCTTGGAAAACTTTTGATGTTTCTCTGATTAAATAGATACTTATGTACCTAGAAATGATTTTTGGAAAAAATAAAGAGCAAACTATGAGACAGCTGTAGTTCAAATTTGACCCGCTCCCTATTGAATCGGCAGGAATTTGTCTTTTTCACAGGAGGTGGATCGAAACTTTTGACACCCAACCATTTGGTCAACCGTGCATTAAATTTGTCCTAGTATTTTAGAAAATTGATTTTGTCTAATTTTGCAACAAATATATGGTAGGTCCTTCACAAAAGAACTCATTTCGGGCACTCGGAAAATGGAAAATTGATTTTTCGTGCAAAGGAAATAAAAACTCCCTGTGTCAATATTGTTTGCAAATCCAAGATGTAAACTTGTGCAAAATATGATATCATTTGAACAAAATATGAGGTAACTGTAGTTAAAATTTGACCGGCTTACTAGTGAACCGACAAAAATCCCACCTAGTATGAAACTACATCTAGTTATTCGAGGGAACCGTACTTAAACATTGTCATAAAAAGAGAAGGGGTGGTGCTGTGTTGGAGCTCCCCGACACTGCAATGGAGCTTCACCGGGTACCGTGGTGCTGCGTTGGAGCTCTTGGCACGCCGCAGATGTTTTGTAGACAAAATCATCTAGCTGACTGGTAGCAGCCGCCTATTTTAATCATACGACCAATTTAGATGGTCATAACGTCGTGAAAACTTATACTTTGTTCTGATTGGTTTATGAGCATGTCACGCGGATCAAGCATCAGAGACCGTCGGATACCCTCATATCCAACGGCCCACACCCCCTCACCCTCTCACCCACGCACACCCACCCATTGCTAGCTCCTCTCTCCCCGCACACCACTCCTCTCTCCCCCCCGCGCAGCGAACCCTAGTGTTCCCCGATCCAGATCCCTCCCCTCCCCTCGCCGCCATCCACAGCCGCTCGCCGCCGGCCTCAACCCCCTCCCCTGCCTCCGGCCAGATCCACCGCAACCCCCTCCCCGCTGCCTCCTCCTTCCTCTCCAACCTCTCGCTTCGCCGCCCCGCGCCCTAGGCACGGCGACAGGTCCAGATCCAGATCCAGATCGACAGGTCCTTCCTCCCGGCAGGTCCTCCGCCGCCCAGCAGCCACGGCGTCGTGGCCGGCTGGCTCGCCGGCGTGCGCATCTAAACACATGGGGTCCAAGCTGGGCATGGCGCTGCCCGACCAAGCCCTCGGGCTGGTGAGTCGCTAGATCTTCTCTACCCCCGTTCGATTCGCTCGAGATTTCGCGAGGCGTTATGCGTATGTGTGATGCGTGTGTGTGTGCGGTCAGGTGATGCCCTTGAAGATGAAGACGGAGGTGGCTACGGTTCGAACATGCACGCGAGTGTCAAATAGGAACCACCCAGTGGCAGCACCGGCGGAGGAGGAGGAGGAGCACTCGAGGAGGAGGGGATGCTGCCGGAGGAGGGAGGAGGGGATGCTGCGGAGCGGGAGCGGGTGGCAGGGATGCGGGCGCGCGAGGACTGCCGCCTCCCGCCCAGGCGCTTCGCGAGCGCCGTCAGGGCCTCCGAGGTCCGTCCCCCTCCCAATTCTCCCACTCTGCCCGAGCCACCCATTCGACCTTCAAATCCAGCAGCATTAGGCGCTGGCGCGTTGCCAGCTCCAGCAGAGAGCTGCTGCGCGGTTGATCTGATTCTCATCTAGGCTTGGTCAGTCTCTCCAACCCCAAGTCAGTCTGCAGATTTTTATTTTTATTTTGAGAAAAAAATAAAGAGATGTCAAGTCAGTGAGTCTTGTTTTGGAGAATTTTTGCCATGGAATGTTCAGTTAATATTCAGTACCCTCTTGTAGAAATGCCGAAGGCAGGTTCTCATACTGAAATCAAACAGCGCTAATCAATCAAGCGGTCGTATGATGTCCAACCCGATCTATCATAGGATATTATCAGCAGGGCCTTTTTCTTTTCATTCGAGTCGATGGTAAAATTGAGCTTCTGTTTGGCTTGCCGTGCAGGACTTTGTGCACTCGCTGGGCATCCAGAAGAGGAGGCTGCGGAAGCACAAGGGTGCTGTCAACACCATAAGTTTCAACAGTAGCGGGAGCTTGCTCCTGTCTGCCTCGGACAACGATTTCTCTCTGAGCTCCAACAATGGCGTTCGCGGTGCCACCTGACATGTTCAGTCTCATCTTCTTGGCTATGTGATGGGGACACCACCTTTTGGGCGTTTCGTTTAGTCATGTACTCATAAGTGGTGAAGATTTCTTTCCTGTTTGGGCACACACACGCCCTGAATATGACTGCTGGTTATGCGTCACTGTCAGCACAAGAACAGGAGCTCGCTACTGGTACCAGCTAGCTATCGTGTTTACATCAAATTATTTTGATCCATAAAGCCTGACGGTGTGCTAAATGTGTACTAGTGAATCAAATTAGCTGGCTTTGTTCATGGTGTAGTGCTCAGATGGTCTCTATGATGTTGTCGGTTAGATCCATGCTCAGATTAATTACTTCTAGTAGTACTATTATTGACAAGGTCAAGGTGCACATGTTTGGCTAAGTATTTGCCTTGCCTGCTAATCTTGCCCTTCTAGATTAGATCAATGCTTAATGAAATAGCTATGTGTCCTGCACAATAAGTGTCTTGTTCATGTTTGGGTTTTCCCTAAACTTTGTTGTATGCTAGAGAGCAAATTAGTGATTCTTTGATGGAGCACTAAGACTAATGCATGGACAATTAGTTTTTAAGATCTAAACTTGCTCGTCGTTCCTGTGATGATGTAGTTTAAGAGATCTCAACTGAACCATGGTCTGTATTATGTGGCCAGTGTAGCTGTACTGATTCTTTGGTTTCATCCGTGCAGGCAGAGGACAAGGGCGTCATGGCCAACCAGGGCGCATGGTGCTTGCAAGCGACGAAGCGGAGGTTGTTTGACATCGGCACGGAGGAGGAGGATGGGCACGGACGGAGGACAGAGCACCTCTCTTCTTTACAGGTTCTTCTCCTTATCTTCCACTTTAATGTATGTGCCTGTGTTGGCAGCTCAACCATGGTCTTGTTGTCTTGCAGGTTAGTGAGCAGCTTCAGGAGGAGCTCAAAGCACGACCACCAAGGCACACCGCCAGCAATAGGTAGCACGTCCATCTCCACCTCCTCTCCTCTTGCTCCCCAATTCCTTTTTATTAGATTATGTTGAGTACATTCTGAACCACCTGGATGTGGACACCAAGTATATGCACATGCTATGATTTAAGTGTTGCTTGTGTATGTAAATAGGTTTGAGCACCCACCCGCTGTTTGATACTATTTTGTTTAGGATTCTGTTCTCTATGCGTGTAATCTCTAGACCATGATCAAGCATACACACACAGTTTGAATTTGCATGGAACGATTACTACTACTAAAGAAGGAAGCCACTTCTTTCACATAAGGAAGATATGTCTGTTTTAGTATATAAACAAATAAAACAAGATTGTTTTTGCATACCAATCAGATCATTCTCACTTATTAGTTGAGTCCTAAGTACGTAGAATCTTTAGTCTTCTGTTATATTATAGTCGGGAATTATACTATGGATCAGTATTCAGTTTAGATGCAGATACAATCAACACTAGGGTTCAATAGATGTTTTTGAAATAATTTAACTAGATTCTACATTGGCCTGCTATAATAACTTCAGGTTGGATTTGCATGGTTATTTTTTCATCTAAATTTTTTCATCTGGTAGGTAATTGGGCTGCTTAAATATTTCCTCTGATTAGTAATTTAATTTACCAATAGGTACTGGCAGTAAAAGAAACTGACATCCAATCAGTCTCAGGGATTGAATGATTTAGTTACCACATTGTGTCAGTTAGTCTGCTCTTTGTTCCAACATGAATGATATATATTACTTAATCATGTGTAATTTTCTTTCCTTTTGCTATGTTGTAAGTGGATGTATAATTTGCAAGTTTTTATCTCTGTTTGATGGGTTTTAACCAAAGCTCCTGAGTACTCGCTTGCTTTGTTTTTGTAAGCAACCACAAATTGTATGGGCATTTGAAGTTGTGGCTTATAATTGATCAATATTGTTCTGTAACATGCAGATGCTGATCAGGACAAAGAAGTCGGAGGAAACATAGTTCTAACATTGCTGTCAACTGTTAAGTTTTGCATTAATGAAGCCCATTATACTGCTCATGTTTCTTCGTGAAGCATAGTTCGTATGTGTGTATGATGTAGCAGAACTTGTGATTGTACACTTGTGGAGCAGAACTGGCTCATGTGATTGTACACTTGTGGAGCAGAATTGGCTCATGTGATTGTACACTTATGGAGCAGAACTGGCTCATATGATTGTAAACTTGATGCTTATCACATTTGTATGTGTGTTATATGATGTAATACTTTGATGGTTGATAATATTTGAAGTATTTCATGTGTTTTCTGTGTGCTAATATAAATACCAGGTATAAATTTGCATGAAATAAAAAAATGAAGAATATTGCCCTGACGGCTAGGACCCAGTACTAGAACATGACAATGGGGACCCGCCTGAATAGTGAACCCAAAAATAAAAAGGCTGCAATGTTGGGCTTGGTCCATTTAGCTGAACAATAATTCACATGAAAAAAAATATAGAAAGGCCGAATTCTTGGGCTAGGCCCATGTAGAAAACCGAATTGGACCGGGCTGAATCTTGTGCCACATCAGCTTGCCACGCTGGATGCCTACGTGGCCTGGGGAGGTTGCTAGTGACCAAAACGCCACAGTGGACTTATTTTGGTCATAAACGTTTGCGACCATTCCAGAAGAAAGGTCGCTATAGTCAGTTTACGACGCCCAGCTTTTGACCTTATGTTTTTGGTCACAAAAAGGTCATAAATGGAAATTTGTGACCTTTCAGTGACCAATAGTGGTGGTCATAAGTTGACATATTTCTTGTAGTGAAATTGGTGATGAGGATGGTTGATGATGACGACGGTGACGAATCCCCCTCTCCGGAGCCCCGAACGGACTCCAGATCAGCCCTCCCGAGAGGTTTTAGGGCTTGGCGGCGGCTCCGTATCGTAAAACGCGGTGATTCTTCTCTCTGATTTTTTTCTCTCCGAAAGCAGATATATAGAGTTGGAATTGGCGTCGGAGGGTTTCCAAGGGGCCCATGAGGTAGGGGGCGCGCCCTAGAGGGTGGTGCGCCCCCACCCTCGTGGACAGGGTGTGGGCCCCTGGTCTTCATCTTTGGCGAGGATTTTTTTTATTTTTTCTAAGATGTTCCGTGGAGTTTCAGGTCATTCCGAGAATATTTGTTTTCTGCACATAAAACAACACCATGGCAATTCTGCTGAAAACAGCGTCAGTCCGGGTTAGTTCCATTCAAATCATACAATTAAGAGTCCAAAACAAGGGCAAAAGTGTTTGGAAAAGTAGATACGACGGAGACGTATCACAACTTCTTTCATCTTAGGATTCAGCCTTCGTTGATGATCAACAACTGGTTTGGCATCTTCTTCCAAATTTATTTTATGTTGACATAGAGTGGGACTAATGCCCTTAAGATCATCAAGAGTATATCCAATAGCAGCACGGTGCTTCTTCAGAGTTTTCAATAATCTCTCTTCTTTTTGCTCTGAATGGTTAGCACCAATAATAACCGGATATATCTTCTTTTCATCAAGATAAGCATATTTAAGAGTATCAGGCAACGGTTTAAGCTCAAACACGGGATCACCCTTGGGTGGAGGAGGATCCCCTAGGATTTCAACAGGCAAATTGTGTTTCAGAATAGGTTCCTGTTTAAAGAATACTTCATCTATTTCCCTTCTTTCATTCATAAACATATCATTCTCATGGTCTAGCAAATATTGTTCTAAAGGATCACTAGGAGGTACGGCAATAGAAGCAAGACCAATAATTTCATCCTTACTAGGAAATTCTTCTTCACGGTGTTGTCTACTAAATTTAGATAAATTAAACTCATGAGACATATCACCCAAGCCAATAGTAACAACATTCTTTTCGCAGTCTATCCTAGCATTAACAGTGTTCAAGAAGGGTCTACCAAAAATAATGGGACAAAAGCTATCTTGTGGGGAACCAAGGACAAGAAAATTAGCAGGATATTTAGTTTTCCCACACAAGACTTCAATATCTCTAACAATTCCCATTGGTGAAATAGTATCTCTATTGGCAAGCTTAATTGTGACATCAATATCTTCTAACTCAGCAGGTGCAATTTCATGCATAATCTTCTTTGTATAAGTTAAAGGGTATTGCACTAACACTAGCACCCATATCACACAAGCCATGATAACAATGATCTCCTATTTTAATAGAAATAACAGGCACGCCTACCACAGGTCTGTGTTTATCTTTAGCACAAGGTTTGGAAATTCTAGCAGTTTCACCACAGAAATAAATAACATGCCCATCGATATTATCAGCCAAGAGATCTTTAACAATATCAATATTAGGTTCAACTTTAACTTGCTCAGGAGGTGTATAACTTCTAATATTGCTTTTACGAACCACAGTTGAAGCTTTAGCATGATCCTTTATTCTAACAGGAAAAGGTGGTTTCCCAACATAAGAAGTAGGAACAATAGGATCATTATAAGTGACAGTCTTTTCTTCAACTTTAATAGATGCAGCTACTTTTACTTCTATGGGAGGATGATATTTAAACCACTTCTCCTTGGGGAGATCAACATAAGTAGCAAAAGATTCACAGAAAGAAGCTACTATCTCAGAGTCAAGTCCATATTTAGTGCTAAATTTATGAAAAACATCGGTATCCATAAAAGATTTAACACAATCAAACTTAGGTGTCATACCTGACTCCTTACCTTCGTCGAGATCCCAATCCTCAGAGTTGCGTTTAATTCTATTCAATAAATTCCATTTGAATTCAATAGTCTTCGTCGTAAAAGAGCCAGCACAAGAAGTATCGAGCATGGTGCGATTGTTATCAGAAATGGCACTTTTATGGAAATCACTTTAGGAGAAGCTACTAAACTCATAGATAATATTATGGTTAATCATTCTCAATGGCACACCGAAAGTTCTACTAATAAAAAAGTGCATGCGATAGAAGAAATTAATGTTTTGAGAGGAAAGATGGATGAACTTATGAAACTATTTGCTAATAAAAGTGTTTCTTCTGATCCTAATGATATGCCTTTGTCTACTTTGATTGAGAATAATAATGAATCTATGGATGTGTGATGACCCACAAGTATAGGGGATCTATCGTAGTCCTTTCGATAAGTAAGAGTGTCGAACCCAACAAGGAGCAGAAGGAAATGATAAGCAGTTTTTAGCAAGGTATTCTCTGCAAGTACTGAAATAAGTGGTAACAGATAGTTTTGTGGTAAGATAATTTGTAACGAGCAACAAGTAACAAAAGTAAATAAAGTGCAGCAAGGTGGCTGAGGGAGTCCTGGATTAGGGGGTATCCGGACAGCCGGACTATAACCTTTGGCCGGACTGTTGGTCTATGAAGATACAAGATTGAAGACTTCGTCCCGTGTCTGGATGGGACTCTCCTTGGCGTGGAAGGCAAGCTTGGCAATACGGATATGAAGATCTCCCTCCTTGTAACCGACTCTGTGTAACCCTAGCCCCCTCCGGTGTCTATATAAACCGGAGGGTTTAGTCTGTAGGACGGACAACAATCATACCATAGGCTAGCTTCTAGGGTTTAGCCTCTCTGATCTCGTGGTAGATCAACTCTTGTAATACCCATATCACCAATATTTATCAAGCAGGAATAGGGTTTTACCTCCATCGAGAGGTCCCAAACCTGGGTAAAAACATCGTGTCCCTTGTCTCCTGTTACCATCCACCTAGACGCACAGTTCGGGACCCCCTACCCGAGATCCGCCGGTTTTGACACCGACATTGGTGCTTTCACTGAAAGTTCCACTGTGCCGTCGCCATAAGGAAGGATGTCTCGTCTCGTCTTTAAAGAAGGCACTACTGCTGGGGAGCTTTGGCTATCGGCCAAACTCTCCGGCTAGGCGGTTTCATCATGACCGCCTGTTCGGCCGCTGCGCCGACGATGACTTCTCGGGTCATCGAAAACAGCCTCCACGTTAACTCGGAACTTGCCGAGCAGATGGATCCAATGGAGCTCTCTTCCCTAAACGAGCTCTTGGATCGCATCGCCGCCTTGCGAGTTGTCGGTGTACAAAAAGAGGGGTACACTTTTTGTACCCCTATAACTGTGCACGGGCAGTCTGAGCCACGGGCACCACCACACCGAGCAAGGCAAGGGAGGTGAGCCAAGGTAAGACCGACGCTCAAGAGAAGCAGAACGACGCCAAGACCAAGACAACAAAGAGCAAAGGGGATGAAGCGGACTCCCCCGGCAAGATCCTTGCCGGGGGGCAGTTTTAGCAACCCCGGCAAGACCCCTGCCGTGGCAATTCGCCCCACACCTACGGAGCGAGTCACTCTTGAGTCCAATGCCCCCATGGGGCAAGGATTCGGGAGACATCCCCGTGGTGGCATGCAAATCTTTGTGAAGACGTTCAAGATTAGATACACACTGTAGAAGATGACGACCCTTGGCAAGATCCCAGCCAAGGAGGACCACAAGGACCCTGGCAAGAGCCTTGCCGGGGATGACAGCAGGCGCCTCGGCAAGACCCTTGCCGGGGCCCCGGCAAGGCCCTTGCCAAGAACACCCGTAGGGCCACCATCAGGCCCACGCCGACCAAACCTCCGCCGCCGTTCGCATGCAGCTACCGACCCAACCAGCTGGGCAGGCACCTGCGTGGCGGCATGCAGACCTTCGTGGAGACCCACCACTGCGCCACCTCAGCTACCTGCCTGCCTACATGGCGTCGCAGGCACCGCTGGCCAGGGCGCGTGTCGACACAAGAGGGAGCGGCGATGGACGAGACAGGTCTCTCCCCCCTCCCCGATAAAGCAAGGACACCTAAGCAAGACGCATTGAATGCGCCTTGTCATGTAATGCGAGGGATAACCTCGCATCACTGTACCCTTTCCACCTCCTGTGTGCCACTGTGGCAACCCCTTTTCCTATAAAAGGAGGCCCGAGGCGACCAGGAGAAGGATTCGGCTTTTTAGAGCTCCTCACGCCCCATAGCTAGCTCAAGAACACAGATATACAATCCACCAAAGCAGGAGTAGGGTTTACGCATCCTCGCGGCTCGAACCTGGATAAACGAACCGTGTGCTATCTGTTTGATCCTCTCTTCTCACGACCCCGCGCCCCGCTAACCATAGTAGGGATTCTTGTGATCCCATAGGTGTCGTTCCCACCGACATCTTTGGCGCGCCAGGTAGGGGGTGCAATTGTGAGAATCGTCTCTAGCAGTTAGTCCAGCGCCTCTTCATCATCATGGCGCCCAAGAAGAAGACAACGGTGGCGGTTGGCCAGTCGGAAGCCGTACATCCCGTCCCGATGCGGGTGAGCAGCGGACCGGTCGCAGAAAGGACCTGGGGCGCCGCTCGCGAACACCAACATCGTCCCAGCAGCCGGAGTTTGGGAGGCGGCGATGTTCGTGCGCCTGGTAACGGGCCGCACACCGCCAAATCCAAAGACGGAGCCAGGCCCTCGGCGGGTGGCGCGGGGCCTTCCAAGATCGCTGCCACCCCGCCCGAAGGCGACGCGAGGGCTTCCAAGACTCCCACGCCGGCGCCAACGGCGCGCTCCTCTCAGGCGGCGCACGACGAATGGCATAATCACGCCGAAGACCCCGGGCGTCGCCGCGGGAAGAGCCCCGAGCCCCACTCCTGGGACGTAGAAGACCTGCCCGCTCGCCGAGGCGCTGGTGAAGATGGCATGCGACCGCGGGGTTGTGATAGAGCTCCTTTTGACATGGTCAGAAGTCGAAGCGCGTCGTGATCCATGCAGGTTTCGCTGCCACCAACGCCATCAGAAGCCCTGGCACACGCGCAGTTGCTCCTCGACTTTCCTCCCACTACGGGGAAACTCGACGAATGGAGAGCCATTACCCGAAGCCTTGTTGCGGTGGCCAACAAAGACGAACCGGGTCCGGTGGAGCCCCTGGGTCGACGCTCCGGCGGAGTCCCACGCACTAGTGGCGGGAAAGCCGGCGGCGCCGCGACCACAGTGCTTTCGCCTCCTCCTCGCCCGGTACCATGGACGCCAGCTCATCGCGACGTTGCGGGCGACGACGTCTCCATAGCGTCGTCTGACCCATGGACCCACTGTGACCAGCGCCAAGTTCTTCGGGAACGAGAACATGAAGACGCTCGAACCACTATCGAGCGCCGGCGCGGAGCGCGCCACCAGTCGGACAGGCGAGCAGGGCCTGCTGTGAACCAACCGGCCCCGAAGAGCCCTGGAGGCCTACCTTACGAGGTAGGTTGCCCGGCTTTTACCCGTGAGCGGCGGCAGTTCCAGTGGCCCACTCACCGCACCTTCAAACCTGACGTTGGCGAAAAGTCCAGCGGCAAGACCCACCCGTCTGAGTTCCTTAGCATCTACACCATCGTGATGCAAGCTGCCGGAGCCCGCGATGATAAGGTGCTTGCGAATTACTTTCCGTTGGCTCTTAAACCCAACGCCATGTCATGGTTGATGCACTTGCCAATAGACTCTATTTCCTCCTGGTCGGATCTGTGCCATGACTTCGTGGGCGCCTTTACTGGAGGACACCAAGCCCATGGCCAAGCAAGCGACCTGCACGTCATTCCCCAAAAGGGAGGCGAGAGTCTCCGCAAGTATATACAGAGGTTCAGCCGGATACAGTACAATATCCCTGATGTTCACCCTGCCGCTATCATCAGCGCGTTCCATCAGAACGTGCGTAACCGCAAGATGCGCGAAGAGCTGGCAATGAACAAGGTGAAAGATGTGGCAGAACTCTATGTTCTTGCTGACAGATGTGCCCGAGCTGAAGAGGGAAGGAAGTACCCCGGTGAAGATGCCAGCGTGGAAACCGACTCCTCAGATGAGGATACTGCAGCCCCGGCGAAGAAAGGCTGGCGCCGCAATAGGAAGCGCAAAGGTAAAGCCGTGCTTGCCGTCGAGGGATCTGATGACACCGGCTCCACCAAGAAAACCAAGGCAGATGACCCCGGCAAGGAAATTGCTGGATGTGTCGCCTGCCAAGCCTTAGCGGCTGCCGAGAAGCCAGGAAAGTCCGACAAGCGATACTGCAAGATCCATCGCACCAAAGGCCATGATCTCCAGAACTGCCGACAGGTTGAGCTCCTTGCTGAGAAGCAGAGGGCTGAATATGAGAGGCGGGACAAGGAGAAAGGCCAGGACGGTGCTGAGGGGTCCGGCAAGAAGCGTGACGGCTAGGCGGGCCGTCGCGGCAAAGATAAACAGCAGGAGAGGCCCCCCCGGGGCCGTGACAAAAATCCAGAAGACGATGATCACAAAGAGGACGATGAGTCTGGCGACCAAGAATTTCAGAAAGCTATGGAGGCCATGTGCGTCGATGGCGGCGCCTCGCTGCATTCTTCTCACCGCCAGCTTAAACAGTGGGCGTGTGAGATTACTGCGGCGGAGCCGTCGTTGGGTGCCCAAAGGCCGCTGAAGTGGTCCAGCACACCTATCATTTTTGACACTGAGGATCACCCTGATCGCACTACTGCTGTCGGGTGCTTGCCATTGTTGGTTTCATCAACAATACGCAACCTCAAGGTGACGAAGATGCTAGTCGATGGCGGGGCCGGTCTGAACTTAATCTCACCTACCGTGATCGAGAAGCTGCAGATTCCTGATGGAGACCTTGAAGAAACGGGCACGTTCCAGGGGGTCAACCCGGGAAGAAGTCAACCCAAGGGAAAGGTCACGCTGCCCGTGACTTTTGGAAGTGATCTGAACTACAGGACAGAAAGGATCATGTTTGATGTTGCCAAGATCCCCTTGCCCTACAACGGGATCCTTGGCCGCCCAGCGCTGGCTAAGTTCATGGCGGCGTCACACTACGCCTACAACACCCTAAAGATGCCAGGACCTGTGGCAATCATCGCCATACCCTCCAATAAGAAAGATGCGCTGATTTGCACTGACTAACTATACCAGCAAGCAGTTGCAGCAGCTGCCGCCACTAGGGCACTTGCTCCTGCCGCTGGGACCCCGGGAGGGAAGAAGAAGAAGACCGGTGAGACCTCGGACACCAACTCCGGCAAGCGCACCTCTTCGGAGTGTAGCACTCCTGTCGAGGACGTGCCAGAGAGCTCCACCGGCGGAAACAAGAAGTCCAGGGCCATACCGCCGGGAACCAAGAAGGTTTCTGTCAATGAGGACGGCACGGGAGGAGCTTTTACCATAAGCTCCACCCTTGACGACAAATAGGAAGACACGCTCGTCACCTTCCTGCGGGCGAATGTCGATGTGTTTGCATGGCAAGCTTCTGACATCCCCGGCGTTCCCAGGGAGGTGATTGAACACCACCTTGCTGTCTATCCTCATGCGCGGCCCGTCAAGCAGAAGGTCAGAAAGCAAGCTTTGGAACGACAAGAGTTTATCACAGAGGAGATCCGGAAACTGGAAGCATCGGGTTTGGTAGGAGGAGTGCTCCATCCAACGTGGTTGGCCAATCCGGTGGTAGTGCGCAAGGCAAATGGGAAGTGGAGGCTGTGTATTGATTACATAGATATCAATAAGGCTTGTCCCGAGGACCCCTTCCCGTTGCTGCGCATCGACCAGATTGTTGACTCCACAGCTGGGTGTGACCTGTTGTCATTCCTCGATGCCTACTCCGGCTATCACCAGATCTTCATGACAAGAGAAGACGAAGAGAAACGGCATTCATCACCCCATGTGGTACGTATTGTTTCATGCGGATGCCTTTCGGGTTGAAGAGTGTTGGTTCGACATTTGCAAGGGCGGTCCAGATTGGTTTTGAACCCCAGCTCCATAGAAATATGGAAGCTTACATGGATGATATAGTGGTCAAAACCAAGAACAGGGCAACCCTCATACCGGATTTACATGAAAATTTGCAAACCTACGCAAGATCAACCTCAAACTGAACCCTGAGAAGTGCGTCTTTGGCGTCCCGTCCGGCAAACTTTTCGGGTTCTTTGTGTCGCAGTGTGGGATAGAGGCCAATCCGGACAAGATCAAAGCTATAGAACAGATTGAAGCACCCAAGTGAGTCAAGGATGTGCGTCGGCTTGCTGGTTGCGTTGCCGCCATGAGCAGGTTCATTTCCAAGTCCGCCGAGCACGCCCTTCCCTTCTTCAAGATTTTGAAAAAGGCGGGCCCAATGGAGTGGACACCAGAAGCCGAAGCAGCATTGCAAGATTTGAAGAAGTATCTCTCCTCCGCGCCAATACTAGTTGCGCCTAGGCCCCGGGAACCGTTGCTGCTATACTTGGCGGCGATGAACCAGGTGGTGAGCGCCGCACTAGTAGCGTAGAGAGAGGTTGACGACGAGGTAATGGCAGCGACATAGCCCGACACCACCAATGCAGAGACGACACAACCAGTTGAAGTGCCGCCGAAGAAGAAAATGATGCAGCACCCGGTCTACTTTGTTAGTTCCCTCCTGCAGGGGGCTAGATCAAGGTACTCCGGCGTGCAGAAACTGCTCTTCGGCCTTCTTATGGCCTCGAGGAAGCTGCGTCACTACTTCCAGGCACACGAGATCACTGTCGTCACTCGGCTCCCTCTGCAACGGATATTGCACTATCCAGATGCAACGGGAAGAATTGTAGAGTGGGCACTGGAGCTGTCCAGCTTTGGCCTCAAGTTTGAAAGTACTTCGACGATTCAGAGCCGAGTCCTGGCGGAGTTCATTGCAGAATGGACCGCGACGCCTGACGAAGAAGCCCAAGAGACTGCTCTCCCCGGCAAGGAGGCAAGCTGCAATTGGATCATGTACTTTGATGGAGCTTTCTCCTTACAAGGCGCCGGGGCTGGCGTACTGCTTGTCGCTCCCACTGGAGAGCACCTCAAGTACGTGATCCAGATGCACTTCCCCAGGGAGGTGTCAACCAACAATACGGCTGAGTACGATGGGCTGCTTGCCGGTCTTAGGATCGCGGCGGACCTCGGGATCAAGAAACTCGTCGTCAGAGGCGACTCACAACTTGTCGTCAAACAAGTCAACAAGGATTACTAGAGCCCGTTGATGAAGGCCTACGTCGATGAAGTGAGGAAGCTGGAAGAGTGTTTTGACGGTATACAGGCGGAGCACGTTCCCCGAGCAGAGAACGACATCGCCGATTACCTGTCAAAGCGTGCTGCCCTCAAGCTACCTGTGGAACCAGGTACCTTTGTGATTCAGCTAACTCAGCCATCCGTTGATCCATCAATAGAGCAAAACAAGAGGAGGAAATCAGGGCCCGGCAAGTAGTATCCCGCCGAGCTCCTCGAAGCCGCCGGCAAGGATGTTGCCGGGGACACTGAGCCCGCCACGGGACGGCTAGCTCCGGTGGAGCGTCAAGCTCTTGCCGTCGAGACAGCCGCTCCTATAGTGGAGGAAATGCCTTTAGTCCTCGCTGTCGAACCCCAGGCTCCAGCGTGGGCACAGCATACCGTCCGATTCCTCCAAACAGGGGAACATCCTGAGGAGCAGGAAGAAGCAGAAAAAGTAGCCCGTCGCTCTACTATGTACCAGTTCGTCGATGACGTCCTGTACAGAAAGAGGCCGAACGGTGTGAAATTGAAGTGTATCCCTCGAGAGGAAGGACTGGAGCTGTTGGCGGAGATACATGGAGGCATATGTGGATCCCACATCGGGTCAAGGGCCCTTGCCGGCAAAGAATTTCGGCAAGGCTTCTTCTGGCCCACCGCCCTCCAGGATGCAACAACACTAGTCACCAGGTGTGAAGCGTGTCAGTTCCATTCAAAGAAGCTTCATTAGCCAGCTCAAGCACTTCAAACCATTCCTCTCTCCTGGCCCTTCTCGGTCTGGGGGCTCGACATACTGGGCCCGTTCCCCCACGCTGTCGGGGGCTTTGAGTACTTGTACGTCGCAATCGACAAGTTCACAAAGTGGCCAGAAGTGGAGGCGGTGAGGAAGGTTACAGCTCAGTCAGCTGTCAAATTCTTCAAGGGACTAGTGTGCCGTTTTGGTGTACCCAACAGGGTCATCACCAACAACGGCACGCAGTTCACAAGCCGCACCTTCATGCAATATACCCAAGACCTCGGCAGCAAAGTCTGTTTTGCTTCCGTTGCTCACCCACAAAGAAATGGTCAAGCTGAGAGAGCAAACGCTGAAGTGCAGCGAGGCCTAAGGACAAAGACCTTTGACAGGCTGCACAAGAGTGGAAGGCGCTGGTTTGATGAGTTGCTGACGGTTCTTTGGTCGATCAGAATGACGCCAAATCGAGCTACCGGCCAGACACCCTTTGCCCTAGTATACGGGGCAGAAGCATTTCTCCCCACTGAACTCATATACGGGTCACCTCGAGTGCTCGCTTATGATGAGCTTTAGCAAGAGCAACTGCGGCAAGATGACGCAACGTTCCTTGAGGAAGATCATCTTCGGGCGGCTGTGAGAAGTGGGAAGGCCCTTATCGGGTAATATGAGTCACCAGGCCCGGCACAGTCCGCCTGGAGACTGAAGATGCCGTTCCGGCGAGTAACTCTTGGAACATTGAGCATCTTCACAAGTTTTACCCGTGAGGCGCGGCTTGCCGGCCCCCCCGGCAAGCCACCTTTTGTACAAGCATTGCCGATGATGCATGTAACCCTTTGTACAAAGCCAGGCGCAGACCCTGAGCATAAATAAATGAAGTGTTGGCGCCCTAAGTTATAGCATGCATGCTAGGTCGAGTCTCATCCTTGGTTAGGGTTGATAGTGCTTAGCGGCGACTAACCCCTAGCTTAGAGGTCGAGTGTGCGTCCCTTTGTCCTTCTTTTGTCTTCTTTGGTTCATAGGACACGCAGATATCCTTGCCAAACCACTTGGAAAAAAAAGAGAAGGGGGACAGACCAGCATCTGGGCCCCGGCAAGCCAGTATTGCCGGGGGCTGCAAGAGCAAGGATTCACCCACGGCAAGCCAGGGTTGCCGGGGGCTGCAGCTTCAGATAAGTTCTTCATCCCTTATCATGCATTCCATTATGGACTGAGGTATGTGAAACCACGTTTCTCCTTAAACTACCATGCTCCCCTAACTCTAGGCCCTAGGGCTCGTTCCTGGGACCAAGTTTGGTCGTAGTCGCGGCAGCAAAAGGATGAAACAAGGAGCCTGAACCCGCCTCGTCCCTGCCTCCGCCAAAAGCGTGAGAAAGGTCGAGCGAAGTGGGAGGATGGCAAGGCCTGTTGCCGGGCAAGGAAATGTTTATCTTAGAGATATCAAGGATTTACTCCTTGTCGTGGGTTCCACCCGCAAACAAATGACCCGGCAAACATCCCTTTTTCATTAAAAACATTCCACTCAGGTACAGTCCATAGGGAATGGAAAACATGTGATGGGATTACAAGTTTTAAATTCAACAAAGGCCCGAAGGCTTACAAACTAAAAAGAGATAAGGTGCCTGTAATCCCTTTCTTGTCCCTCACCTCAGGAGGCAGGTCAAGGAGGCGAAAAGGGCAAAAGGGGCGCCTAGGCGAGGTATGAGCTGCAGAAGGCACCAGAAGAACACCTCGGTAGCCACCTCGACGAGAGGCTGGTGATGATGATGACAGTAGAAGAGCCGGAAGACGAGGCGGCAAGACCGACAATACGCAACAAAGGCTCGATGCCCGCGTACTCCGAATTGTCGGCCCGCCATCCGCCTTCTTCGCCTTCCCCGCACCTCCTACGCCAGCCGCTCAAGGAGATGGCCACGAGGAGTTCGAGGGGCTTGGTACAGATGCTGCTGCTGCCAGCATCACCCCAGGACAACGGGGCCGACGCCTAGTCGGACCCATCATCCTGCCACCTACCACCCTCGTCGTCGTTGTCGCTGTCCTCCTCGTCACTCTCGCTCGAGGAGGAGTCTTCATCGTCGGAGGAGCTCTCCACGCAGCACTTCAGGCGGGTCCCAAGATCTCCAAAGACCTTGACGGAAAGAAGACCACCCTCCATCAGCTTGAAATGGAGGGTGAGCCTGTTCGACAAGCTGTGGATACGAGCAAACGTCTTCCATCCCCGACGAAGATACATCACGTGAGGAGCGGGGAAGTCGACGCGAACCCGCGTGCCACTAATCCCGTAGCCCCTCATGTGCAGCCGCAACGACTCCGGCGGATCCAGCTCCATCTCCCGTGCAAATGGAGTCGGGAGAAGAAGGCAACGGCGCGGCGGCCGGCGCAGCCTAACGAAGAACTCGCAAGGGTCATCCCCAACATGGCCCTCCATTGGAGGAGGAGCTGCTGGCGAAGGCGAGGCCGGCGCGCCGCCCCGTCCTCCACTTCCCCGAGTACCCCGGCCTCGCCCCCTCCCCGTTCCCCTCGCAGCTGGCTCTACCAATGCAGGAGTGGGAGAAGGAGGGACGCGTTGTCGAGCGGCGACCCTCGCCGCCACCGTTGAAGGACCGGGATTTCCTCTCTCCATGACGAATGGAAGGGAGGAGCAGAAGCTGAAGGAAGAAGAAGATGAAAGAATGCGGGATGCCATCCCCCCTCCCGCTCTTTATAAAGGAACGGGGTTGGGGGCTCGGCCACCCCGCTCGGCCAATCAAGACTTGGAAGGCACAGGGAACCGAGACCGACCCACTGCCCCAGCCCGCGGCGGCCCGATTTCCTGCCTCCACCGTTCGCCACCCCGAGCGCATGGGAGGCACGTGGCGGACGTGCAAAACCGAGGGAACGGGTGAGGCGACCTCTCCCCACCCCGTGATCGTGGGGAGTGGACGCCTTGAAGACCGCGCCTCGGCCCCATTCAGTAAATGGGCCGCGCCTCCACGCCTCCCTCCGTCTATGGGGAAGGCGCGAACCGCCCCTTTACTACGACATGACGCATGCGTGCAGAGCTCAGCCCCACGCATGCCGCCCACGTCACACACGCCTCCCCATGCCGCGCCACGCGCGGGAGTCATGGGAAGCGGAGCGCGCGAAGAAACTTACCGCGGTAGAAACCGCTCCCCCTGCCCGTGCACCGTTTTTGGGCCTAGCCCAACGACGCGGTTGCGCTTACGTGTGGCTCAGGCCCGGGGGCTCCTGTCGGTGTACAAAAAGAGGGGTACACTTTTTGTACCCCTATAACTGTGCACGGGCAGTCTGAGCCATGGGCACCACCACACCGAGCAAGGCAAGGGAGGTGAGCCAAGGTAAGACCGAAGCTCAAGAGAAGCAGAACGACGCCAAGACCAAGACCACAAAGAGCAAAGGGGACGAAGCGGACTCCCCCGGCAAGATCCTTGCCGGGGGGCAGTTTTAGCAACCCCGGCAAGACCCTTGCCATGGCAATTCGCCCCACACCTACGGAGCGAGTCACCCTTGAGTCCACTGCCCCCATGGGGCAAGGATTCGGGAGACATCCCCGTGGTGGCATGCAGATCTTTGTGAAGACGTTCAAGATCATATACACACTTTAGAAGATGACGACCCTTGGCGGGATCCCAGCCAAGGAGGACCACAAGGCCCCCGGCAAGAGCCTTGCCGGGGATGACAACAGGCGCCTCGGCAAGACCCTTGCCGGGGCCCCGGCAAGGCCCTTGCCAAGAACACCCGTAGGGCCACCATCAGGCCAACGCCGACCAAACCTCCGCCGCCGTTCGCATGCAGCTGCCGAACCAACCAGCTGGGCAGGCACCTGCGTGGCGGCATGCAGATCTTCATGGAGACCCACCACTGCGCCACCTCAGCTGCCTGCCTGCCTACATGGCATCGCATGCACCGTTGGCCAGGGCGCGTGTCGACACAATAGGGAGCGGCGACGGACGAGACAGGTCTCTCCCCCGTCCCCGATAAAGCAAGGACACCTAAGCAAGACACATTGAATGCGCCTTGTCATGTAATGCGAGGGATAACCTCGCATCACTGTACCCTTTCCACCTCCTGTGTGCCACTGTGGCAACCCCTTTTCCTATAAAAGGAGGCCCGAGGCGACCAGGAGAAGGATTCGGCTTTTTGGAGCTCCTCACGCCCCATAGCTAGCTCAAGAACACAGATATACAATCCACCAAAGCAGGAGTAGGGTTTTACGCATCCTCGCGGCCCGAACCTGGATAAACGAACCGTGTGCTATCTGTTTGATCCGCTCTTCTCACGACCCCGCGCCCCGCTAACCATAGTAGGGATTCTTGTGATCCCATAGGTGTCGTTCCCACCGACAGGAGTCGCTACGGACTATGATCGGATTGGGCTTAAACCCGACCAAAGGGAGATTAACTCTCCACCAGTCGCCCATCATATTGCGGTGGTGGAGGAACAATGCGGCGACTTTTCCTCTATCTTGAGGACTAACTGTGTCCGAATTCCTGAGCTCTCCGAGCCGGATACCCGTTTGCGGGAGGACAACACCCAATCCTTGAACCTAGAGTCAGGCAGCGGGCCAGGATTATCGGGCAACACCCCGGAACCGGAACTTCCAAGATTGGAAACTCCTCGGCCCCTGGATCTCAGATCGGGTAAGGGTTCGGACTCAATCCCACCCACCCACCCAAACATAAGCGATCTTTCCCACATCAGGCAAGAGCCCCAGGAAACAGTACATCACTATTGGGCCAGAATATTGAAGGAAATATGCCCTAGAGGCAATAATAAAGTTATTATTTATTTCCTTATATCATGATAAAAGTTTATTTTTTATGCTAGAATTGTATTAACCGGAAACATAATACATGTGTGAATACATAGACAAACAGAGTGTCACTAGTATGCCTCTACTTGACTAGCTCGTTAATCAAAGATGGTTATGTTTCCTAACCATTGACAAAGAGTTGTCATTTTATTAACGGGATCACATCACTAGTTGAATGATCTGATTGACATGACCCATTCCATTAGCTTAGCATCCGATCGTTTAGTATGTTGCTATTGCTTTCTTCATGACTTATACATGTTCCTATGACTATGAGATTATGTAACTCCCATGTGCCGGAGGAACACTTTGTGTGCTACCAAATGTCACAACGTAACTGGGTGATTATAAAGGTGCTCTACAGGTGTCTCCAAAGGTACATGTTGGGTTGACGTATTTCGAGATTAGGATTTGTCACTCCGATTGTCGGAGAGGTATCTCTGGGCCCTCTCGGTAATGCACATCACTTAAGCCTTGCAAGCAATGCAACTAATGAGTCAGTTGCGAGATGATGTATTACAGAACGAGTAAAGAGACTTGCCGGTAACGAGATTGAACTAGGTATTGGATACCGACGATCGAATCTCGGGCAAGTAACATACCGATGACAAAGGGAACAACGTATGTTGTTATGCGGTCTGACCGATAAAGATCTTCGTAGAATATGTAGGAGCCAATATGGGCATCCAGGTCCCGCTATTGGTTATTGACCGGAGACATGTCTCGGTCATGTCTACATCGTTCTCGAATCCGTAGGGTCCGCACGCTTAAGGTTTCGATGACAGTTATATTATGAGTTTATACATTTTGATGTACCGAAGGTTGTTCGAAGTCCCAGATGTGATCACGGACATGACTAGGAGTCTCGAAATGGTCGAGACATAAAGATTGATATATTGGACGGCTATATTCGGACACCGGAAGTGTTCCGGGTGATTTCGGAGAAAACGGGAAAGCCGGAGGGTTACCGGAACCCCCCCGGGAGAAGTAATGGGCCATATGGGCCTTAGTGGAGAGAGAGAGGGGAAGCCAAAGGTGGGCCGCGCGCCTCCTCCCCCTGGTCCGAATTGGACTAGGAGAGGGGGGCGGTGCTGTAACATCCCAAATTTTCAATTTGGAATGTTATACATTAGATCATCATGCATATCATATTTTATTTTGCTTTTGGTTTTGATCCTAGAAAATCCTAAGCAACTCAAGGACCCACGAAGAGAGTTGGGGATTTCGTTATTTACATATTTCAGTTTTCTCAAATTGTGTAAACAGGATCGTTTGATTTTATTTATTTTATCATCAATTATTTCTATTACAAAAATATGAGAGAGGGAATAAAATGACTTTCCCAAAATATAGAAATATTGAGGATTTAATAAAAAATCAAATAAGATTTATTTCAGAGTTTTTCGGTATTTTTATTTGAATTTAGGAAAAATACGCATTTTTCAAATTGCATTTAGGGCCCAATAAAATGTTCACTTTATCGGGCTTGATTTTAGAATCCCGGCAAAATTTATTTCGTGAATTTTGGAGTCCGTTTAGTATTTCTTTTTATTTATTTTTTCCGAGCGTAATTATTTAAAAAAAACCGGAACCGACTATGGGCCGTACTCGGCCAGGACACCGCCGGCCGGGGCCTTTATATAGCGCCCGAGCCGAGAGCCCCAGCCCATAGCCGCGCCAAAACCCTAGCCCATAGCAGCCGCCGCCGCCGCCGCCGACTCGCCGGAGTGCGCGCCGCCCGAGGTTCGCCGCCGCCGCCTCGATTTCCGTGCAGTTTTTTTTTAAAAGGGAAATTTTTTTTTCTCTTTTCTGTTCATCGTTTCTCTTTTTCGTCGGATTTTCCACGGTTATTTTCTGATCGCGATTTCTGATCCGATTTTCGTTTTAGTATAACTTTTCGCTCGTTTATCGGAATCAGGCGATTCAAGCGCCTGGAGTTTCGTCTCGAAACTCTCTTTCCGAATAATCAACTTAAACAAGTTTTTGCTACTGTAAAATTTGACCTAGATCCAGATTACTAGAATGAAGTTTATTTCTTTTGCCGTTTGATTTCTTTTGCTTCGATCGATTTGATTCTTTTTGCAAACCAGGGTTCTTAAGTTGAATTTTCTGGTTAGATCTTCTATTTGAGTTTTAACTGTGCATTAGATGAGTACTTATTGTATGCTTGTTTGTTTGTCTGCGATAGAATACCCGGAGTGCGCCGCCTATTACTTCGAATCTCTAGGTTTCGTGGATCATCAGCAAGGCAAGTAACACTTTGATCATAGCTTTTCTACAACCCAGTTTTATTGCATTAGATCAATCCTCACACATTGCATGATTAGGATCTAATTAAATTGTGGGATGGGAAGTAGATGAGGTAGTACCTATTACCTGTTTATTATGAAACCTTTGGGAGTTACTTCTACGTTTGCTTATTATGCCATGCTATGCTAGTAGACGTGGATTGGGTGAGTGATATCCATGACAGATGTGAGTTTGTTAATTTTAATGGTTTACTTAAGGTGGCAACTTAAATACACATCTGGGTGGATTGAGGCACCTGGTTTCTATCAGGACTTGCCTGTTTTTCTTTTGGACCGCCACCCAGGCTCAAAGGGATCATAAGATTATTCATACTAGAAACTTCCGTGTGCAGCCACAAGCCATTATGGGCTCTGGCATAGTTGATTAAGTCGTGCGAACTCTTACAGGGTAGACTAGCAGATGTAGGGGAAAGTAGGTGTACCGGTCTATCCAACGTAAGGTGCTAGCGCTTCTGAAAGACTATGTCTCGGTCATCCGTTTCTCAAACACCATGTAGTGCGAGAAATCCAACGGAGGCGATCGAGTCTTGTGGGGAAAAGTGCGCAAACCTCTGCAGAGTGTAATAAACTAATCATGATTAGCCGTGTCCCCGGTTATGGACATCTTGAGTATCTAGTACCTGGATTATCATGTGAATCTCAACATGTTACTCTAAAGTTAAGTTTGTTGGGTTTGTTTAATGATGATGCTTAATTGGGATTGAGAATGCTGTCAACCATTCTCAATGTTTAACAACCACCATGATAGTAATTAAATTTATTCCTTTGAAGTAGGGAAAAATTGGCTTTACGCAAAACTATAACCATAGAGCTTTCCACCAGCCAAATATGCATATAGTATAGCTGTTTCATTCCATTATTCTCTATGTGTTACCTTGCCAGCATATTCCATGTGCTGACCCGTTTCGGGCTGCAACGTTAATGTTGCAGACTTTTCAGACGACGATTAAGGAGTTTTAGGTCGTGGTTCTATACTCAGTGATGCCGTTGGAGTTGATGGACTCACTTATCTTCCAAGCCTTCCGCTGTTATCGTTATTAGATGGCCTTAAGCCATATTTATTGTAATAAGTTCTCTTTTGAGACACTCGATGTAATAAGTGTGTGATTGCTACTCTGTTATAAATCCTTCGTACTGTGTGGTGTCAGCATTACTGATCCAGGGATGACACCGGAGCACAGAGATTGGACCGTTTGAGGTCTGGTCGCTACAAGATGGTATCAGAGCACACGCTGACTGTAGGACACGACCACTAAGCTAAAGACCTAGATCACTACTCACTCTCTTCTCTTCTGACCTCTATCTTTTCTACTCTTTTAGGATGGCGGATTGCAAGGAACAAGTTCACGCAACCGGATGAAGATACACCCTTTGGACACTTGAAGGAAGTCACTAGATACCTGAACATAGGAGTACCAAGCTTCACGGGAACCTACAACGCCACTTTACCTGAAGAAGAGCGCTGGATGATTCAAGTTCAAGTTCCAAGGAAGGACGTTCATGCCAGTCACTGAGCCCATAGAGTTTTTTTGATGCACCAACTTGGAGTCTAGGAAAGAGCATGGCAGCTCACATGCCATGGGACGCATTGGAGAAGTCTACCGCAAGGATCTCAAGGATACTATCTACCAGATTTGCGGCCGAGATGAACACTGGGAGATGATCAGCACCAGGAAGGATAGATCAATTGCAGCTTTTATTCAGGAGTTAAATCAGCACATTCGACGACAGGAGAATCAGATGTGCGCCGACATGATAGATCTGAAGAAGGCTAAGACTAGAATCAAGGAACTGGAGGAAGAACTCAAGGCTACACGTGAAGATTATGAAGAAGAAATTGAAGTATTGGTGGAGAAGAATGACGATCTGATCAAGAAGATTGGAATATTTATGGGAGGCCCGACACCAGTAGATGAAGACGAAGAACCCAAGGAGATTAGCCCGGAAGACTACATCATCATCGGCACCGACTCGGAACAAGATAGTAGCAATGATGACTATGTTGATGAAGCAGGAGCAGATATCATGGAGTCTGCAACCGAAGAATATTTCTAGTAGACCACCTCATCAGTAGTAGTAGTCCACCATGTAAATATAGTAGTCCGAGCACTTTTGCGATAGTTAGATCGATTGTATGCCCTTGTTTGATTGATTGATGAAGTGAATTGTTTGCTTTTGCCTCATGTGCATATGGGTAGTGTTTTCTCTTTAGACCCCTCTCTATTCTTAAATCTCATCTTTTCTAAACCTCAGATGCCTCCGAGACGTGACCCTGGATTTACCTTCCCACCGGAGCTCACCCAGTTGATCCAGCAGCAGAACACATTGATGCAGTTGCTAGTCCAGAATCAGAATCAGGGGAACAACAACAACAACCCACCACCACCACCACCTGTTGATCACTTAGCCCGTTTTCTTAGGCTGAATCCGCCGGTGTTTTCCAGTAGCACCGAGCCGATAGTAGCAGATGATTGGCTCCGCAAGACAGCTAGGGAGTTGACCACAGCAGGATGCACAGATGCGGAGAAGGTGAAGTTTGCCGCACATCAGCTTGAAGGACCCGCAACATCATGGTGGGAGAATTTCACAGCCACTTCCAGTCGACACTGTCACATGGGACCAGTTTCAGCAGGCTTTTCGTACTGCCCATGTTTCAGCAGGAGCTAATGGCCATGAAGAAGCGTGAGTTTCAACTTGCGCCAAGGAGGACGGACAGTTGGCCAGTATGTGGAGGAGTTTAGTAATAGCACGTTATGCCCCAGATGACGTTGCTACGGATGCAGCAAAGCAGGAGAAGTTTCTGGAAGGACTGAATGATGAGTTGAGTATGCAGTTGATGGTAGCAACCTTCAACAACTACCAGGAGTTGGTAGATCGTGCTCTTATGATTGAAGGGAAGCAGCAGCAAATTGAGAATCGCAAGAGGAAGTATGGACAAGGAAAGTATAATTAGGAGCTCAGCAGAAGCCACGTTTTACCCCTAGACCGGGAGGACATTTTCAGCATACCCATGGAGTAGGTAGCTCGCACAATCACAATGGCACCAAGAATGGTAATGGGAATGGAGGAAGCAATGGACAGAACCGCAACACCCCATCAACCCCAGCCAAGAAGGATCTGAGTCCAAGTCACTGTTTCAAGTGTTCGAAGACCGGACATTATGCCAATGAATGTCCTGAAGGCCAAAATGGCAATGGAAGCTCTGGAAAGAAGCCGAACCCTTTCAACAGGGGACAGGTGAACCATTAATGTGGAGGAGGTTGAAGCTCAGCCCGATGCAGTAATAGGTAAGTTTTTGGTTAAGTCATTTACTGCACTCGTTCTTTTTGATACTGGTGCATCGCATTCATACATATCAAGGGGATTTGTGGAAAAGTATAGCCTGCCCACTAGGGTTCTTAAAACACCTATGCTAGTAAGCTCGCCAGGAGCAGAGTACATGGCCAGACAAGGATGTTTTCAAGTGCCATTAAGTATAGGAAGGCATGTTTTCCCAACGGATTTAATTATTCTGGAATCCCAAGGTTTGGATGTAATTCTGGTATGGATTGGCTGTCGATGTATGGAGGAAACATCGATTGCGCCAGTAAGTCAATTTTGCTTACCACACCAGAAGGAAGAAGGATCAAGTATGTATCCGACATGTGCGCAGGACAAGTAAATTGCCTAACAGGAGTTGTGGAGGAAGTACCAGTGGTAAGGGATTTTCCTGATGTATTTCCAGAAGAGTTGCCAGGCATGCCAGATAGAGATATTGAGTTTTTGATTGAGCTTTTGCCAGGCATAGGGCCAATATCAAAGAGACCATATAGGATGCCTGCAAAGGATTTGGTGGAAATTAAGAAGCAGATTAAGGAGTTACTGGATAAGGTTACATTCGCCCAAGTTCTTCGCCTTGGGGATCGCCAGTACTTCTAGTGGAGAAGAAGGATGGATCGTTAAGGATGGTTGTTGATTATCGAGGATTGAATGAAGTAACCATCAAGAACAAGTACTACCAATGATCAATGATCTGTTTGATCGATTGCAAGGAGCTAAGGTGTTTTCCAAGATCGATTGTGATCAGGGTACCATCAGTTGAAGATTCGAGAACAGGATATTAAGACAGCTTTTACCACCAGGTATGGGCTGTATGAGTATACCGTTATGTCATTTGGTCTGACTAACGCACCTGCCTATTTTATGAACATGATGAACAAAGTGTTTATGGAGTTTTTGGATAAGTTCGTCGTAGTGTTCATTGATGATATCCTGGTTTATTCGAAGAATGAAGAGGAGCATAAGGAGCATTTGCGTTTGGTACTTGGAAAGCTCAGAGAACATCAATTATATGCCAAGTTCAGCAAATGTGAGTTTTGGTTGAAGGAAGTAGGATTCCTCGGACACGTTATATCTGGAGAAGGTATAGCAGTAGATCCCGCTAAAGTTGAAACCGTGACCAAGTGGGAAGCACCAACAACAGTTGGAGAGATCCGGAGTTTTCTTGGACTCGCAGGATACTACCGGAGATTTATTGAGAATTTCTCAAAGATTGCAAAGCCTATGACGGAGTTGTTGAAGAAGGATAAGTTCAAATGGACTGAGGAGTGTGAGGCTAGTTTCCAGGAGTTGAAGAAAGCTTGGTTACCTCACCAGTGTTGATTTTGCCAGATCAAACCAAGGATTATGAGGTGTATTGCGACGCTTCACGTCGAGGACTTGGAGCAGTGCTTATGCAGGAAGGAGAGTTGTTTCGTATGCTTCACGACAACTGAAGCCTCCATGAATTGAATTATGCCACGCATGATTTGGAGTTAGCAGCCGTAGTGCATGCATTGAAGACATGGAGACATTTCCTCATTGGAAATCATTGTGAGGTGTACACGGATCACAAGAGTTTGAAGTACATTTTCACGCAGAAGGAGTTGAACCTCAGACAAAGGAGATGGTTGGAGCTCATCAAGGATTATGATATGAGATTGCATTACCATCCCGGAAAAGCTAATGTAGTAGCTGACGCATTGAGCCGTAAGAGCCATGTCAATAGTTAATGACGGGAGAAATACCCAAGGAGTTAGCAGAAAACCTTCGTGAGCTATGTTTGGAGATAGTTCCGAGAGGCTATGTGGCAGCATTGGAGATTCAGTCAACATTGATGGATAAAATCAGAGAGGCTCAGAAATCTGACAAGGAGATTGCTTCTATAAAAGGAAAATGAGCAAGGAAAAGCTAAAGGATTTCGTGAGGATGAGCACGACACCCTATGGTTTGAAGACCGTGTTTATGTACCCAATGACCCGGAGATCAGAAAGTTGATTCTGCAAGAGGCACATGATTCACCGTATTCGATTCACCCAGGAAATACCAAGATGTATTTGGATTTGAAGGATATTTTCTGGTGGACCGGAATGAAGAAGGATATTGCGGGAGTATGTAGCAGTTTGTGATGTATGCCAGAGAGTAAAGGCAGAGCATCAGAAGCCAGCAGGATTGTTGCAACCATTGCTGATACCCGAATGGAAGTGGGATAAGCTAGGCATGGATTTTATCATGGGATTACCAAGGACTCGTTCAGGCTATGACTCGATTTGGGTTGTAGTCGATCGATTGACAAAAGTAGTTCATTTCATCCCAATAAAGACCACTTACACCAGTGCTAAGTTGGCAAAGATATACATGACCAGGATCGTATGTTTGCATGGAGTTCCGAGGAGTATCGTATCAGATAGAGGAACCCAGTTTACCTCAAAGTTCTGGAAGCAGTTACATGAGACTTTGGGTACTAGGCTAGAGTTTAGTAACGCTTTTCATCCACAGACAGATGGACAGACCGAGAGAGTCAATCAGATTTTGGAGGATATTCTGAGAGCTTGTGCGCTAGATTATGGATCTAGTTGGGACGATAATTTGCCATATGCAGAGTTCTCTTACAATAATAGCTATCAGACCAGTTTGAAGATGGCCCCTTTCGAAGCTTTGTACGGAAGGAGGTGCAGGACACCGTTGTCATGGGACGAAGTTGGAGACCGCCAGTTGTTTGGACCAGATCTGATTAAAGAGTCTGAACAGAAGGTGAAGTTGATTTGCGATAGACTCAAGGTAGCCCAGTCCAGGCAGAAGAGCTATGCAGATTCTAAACGCAAGGAGACAGTTTACGAAGTCGGAGACAGAGCTTATCTTCGAGTATCCCCACTTCGAGGGATTAAGCGCTTTGGAGTTAAGGGGAAGTTAGCGCCACGATTTGTAGGGCCATATCGAGTTTTGGAGCGTATGGGAGAAGTGTCCTACAAGTTGGAATTGCCCGAAGGATTGTCAGGAGTTCATGATGTGTTCCACGTTTCTCAGTTGAAGAAGTGTCACGCGGAGATGGCTGACGTACCGTTAAGAGACACAGTGCCATTGGAAGCAATTCAGTTGGATAACAATTTGACCTATGAGGAGAAACCAGTCAAGATTCTCGAGTTTGCCAGCCGAATCACTCGCAGCAAGGTTATCAAGTTTGCAAAGTTCAGTGGAGCCACCACATGGAGGATGAAGCCACCTGGGAACGAGAGGAAGATTTGCTCAAAGACCACCCTCACCAATTTTCTAGCCAACCCGAATCTCGAGGGCGAGATTCATCTTAAGGGGGGTAGGTTTGTAACATCCCAAATTTTCAATTTGGAATGTTATACATTAGATCATCATGCATATCATATTTTATTTTGCTTTTGGTTTTGATCCTAGAAAATCCTAAGCAACTCAAGGACCCACGGAGAGAGTTGGGGATTTCGTTATTTACATGTTTGAGTTTTCTCAAATTGTGTAAACAGGATCGTTTGATTTTATTTATTTTATCATCAATTATTTCTATTACAAAAATATGAGAGAGGGAATAAAATGACTTTCCCAAAATATAGAAATATTGAGGATTTAATAAAAAATCAAATAAGATTTATTTCGAAGTTTTTTGGTATTTTTATTTGAATTTAGGAAAAATACGCGTTTTTCAAAATTGCATTTAGGGCCCAATAAAATGTTCACTTTATCGGGCTTGATTTTAGAAACCCGGCAAAATTTATTTCGTGAATTTTGGAGTCCGTTTAGTATTTCTTTTTTTCCGAGCGTAATTATTTAAAAAAAACCGGAACCAACTATGGGCCATACTCGGCCAGGACACCGCCGGCCGGGGCCTTTATATAGCGCCCGAGCCGAGAGCCCCAGCCCATAGCGGCGCCGAAACCCTAGCCCATAGTAGCCGCCGCCGCCGACTCGCCAGAGTGCGCGATGCCCGAGGTTCGCCGCCGCCGCCTCGATTTCCGTTCAGTTTTTTAAAAAAAAACAAAAGGGAAAATATATATATATATATATATTTTCTCTTTTCTGTTCGTCGTTTCTCTTTTTCGTCGGATTTTCCGCGGTTATTTTCTGATCGCGATTTCTGATCCGATTTTCGTTTTAGTATAACTTTTCGCTCGTTTATCGGAATCAGGCGATTCAAGCGCCTGGAGTTTCGTCTCGAAACCCTCTTTCCGAATAATCATCTTAAACAAGTTTTTGCTACTGTAAAATTTGACCTAGATCCAGATTACTAGAACGAAGTTGATTTCTTTTGCCATTTGATTTCTTTTGCTTCGATCGATTTGATTCTTTTTGCAAACCAGGGTTCTTATGTTGAATTTTCTGGTTAGATCTTTTATTTGAGTTTTACCTGTGCATTAGATGAGTACTTACTGTATGCTTGTTTGTTTGTCTGCGATAGAATACCCGGAGTGCGCCGCCTGTTACTTCGAATCTCTAGGTTTCGCGGATCATCGGCA
>NC_053027.1:536092011-536174409 GCF_003073215.2 Triticum urartu | reverse complement strand
TAAGTGAAGTACTAGAGCAAAACTACATAACTCAAAAGATATAAGCGAAGCACATAGAGTATTCTAACAAATTCCAAATCATGTATGGCTCTCTCAAAAGGTGTGTACAGCAAGGATGATTGTGGTAAACTAAAAAGCAAAGACTCAAATCATGCAAGACGCTCCAATAAAAACACATATCATGTGGTGAATAAAAATATAGCCTCAAGTAAAGTTACCGATAGAAGTAGAAGAAAGAGGGTATGCCTTCCGGGGCATCCACAAGCTTTGGATTTTAGGTGTCCTTAGATTATCTTGGGGGTTCCATGGGCATCCCCAAGCTTAGGCTTTTGCCACTCCTTGTTCCATAATCCATCAAATCTTTACCCAAAACTTGAAAACTTCACAACACAAAACTTAAAGTAGAAAATCTCATGAGCTCCGTTAGCGAAAGAAACTAAAAGACCACTTCAAGGTACTGTAATGAACTCATTCTTTATTTATATCGGTGTTATACCTACTGTATTCCAACTTCTCTATGGTTTATAAACTATTTTACTAGCCATAGATTCATCAAAATAAGCAAACAACACACGAAAAACAGAATCTGTCAAAAATAGAACAGTCTGTAGTAATCTGTAGCTAGCGCAAGATCTGGAACCCCAAAAATTCTAAAATAAATTTCTGGACGTGAGGAATTTTTATTTTAATCATCTGTAAAAATAATTAACTAAATAGCACTTTCCAAATAAAAATTATAGCAGTTCTCGTGAGCGCTAAAGTTTCTGTTTTTCACAGCAAGTTCAAGAATTCTTTCCCCAAGTCTTCCCAACGGTTCTACTTGGCACAAACACTAATTAAACATAAAAACACAACCAAAACAGAGGATAGATAAATTATTTATTACTAAACATGAGAAAAAATCAAGGAATAAAAATAAAATTGGGTTGCCTCCCAACAAGCGCTATCGTTTAACGCCCCTAGGTAGGCATAACAAGCAAGGATAGATCTAGGTATTGTCATCTTTGGTAGGCAATCCGTAAGTGGCTCTCATAATAGATTCATAAGGTAATTTAATTTTATTTATAGGAAAGTGTTCCATGCCTTTCCTTAACGGAAATTGGAATCTAATATTTCCTTCCTTCATATCAATAATTGCACCAATCGTTCTAAGGAAAGGTCTACCAAGAATAATAGGACATGAAGGATTGCAATCTATGTAAAGAACAATAAAATCTATGGGTACATAATTCCTATTTGCAACAATAAGAAGATCATTAATTATTCCCATGGGTTTCTTAATGGTGGAATCCTCAAGGTGCAAGTTTAGAGACCAATCATCAAAATCACGGAAACCTAACAAATCACACAAAGTCTTTGGAATCGTGGAAACACAAGCACCCAAATAACATAAAGCATATCATTCATGATCTTCAGTTTTAATTTTATTAGTTGGTTCCCACTCATCATAAAGTTTTCTAGGGATAGAAACTTCCAATTCAAGTTTTTCTTCATAAGATTGCATCAAGGCATCAACGATATGTTTAGTAAACGCTTTATTTTGACTATAAGCGTGAGGAGAATTTAGCACAGATTGCAACAAGGAAATACAATCAATCAAAGAGAAATTTTCATAATTAAATTCCTTGAAATCCATAATAGTGGGTTTAGCAACATCTAGGTTTTAATTTCTTCAATCCCACTTTTATCAATTTTAGCATCAAGATCAAAAAATTCCGAATTCTTGGAACGCCTTCTAGGTAAAGGTGGATCATATTCAGTCCCATCATTATCAAGATTCATATTGCAAAACAAAGATTTAATAGGGGACACATCAATAACTTTTAGATCTTCATCTTTATTTTCATAGCAATCCGGTTTAGCGGCCATCCTATTAACTAAGGTGGCTTGCTTATCCGAAATTTCAGCGATCAACTTTTCAAGACGAGCAATTTGGGATCTCAAACCATCGAATTCTTTAGACATATCATCAAGATCTTTATTCATAAAACTCATAAAACTTTTTTGTTCCTTAAGCTCATTTCTAAAGAAACTATTATGTTCAAATTGCAAAACCATAAAGCTCCTGACATTGCTTTCGATCTCTTCTAATCTTTTAAGGTGAAGATCACCAAATTTAGGTAGAGCCATCGTGACAAGCAAGCAAACTAACACACAACCAAACAAAAAGCAAGCGGGCAAAAAGAGGCAAATAGAGAAAGAGAGGGAGGATAGAGAGAGAGGGTGAATAAAACGGCAAGGGTGAAGTGGGGGAGAGGAAAACAGGAGGCAAATGGCAAATAATGTAATGCGGGAGATAAGGGTATGTGATGGGTACTTGGTATGTTGACTTTTGCGTAGATCTTCCCGGCAACGGCGCCAGAAATCCTTCTTGCAACCTCTTGAGCATTGCCTTGGTTTTCCTCGAAGAGGAAGGGATGATGCAGCAAAGTAGCATAAGTATTTCCCTCAGTTTTTGAGAACCAAGGTATCAATCCAGTAGGAGGCTCGCACGAGTCCCTCGTACCTTCACAAAACAAATAAATCCTCGCAACCAATGCAAATAGGGGTTCTCAAAACCTACTCGGCCACTTACGAGAGTGAGATCTGATAGATATGATAAGATAATATTATTGGTATTTTTTATCATAAAGATGCAAAGTAAAATAAAGGCAAAGTAAAAAGCAAAGGAAATAACTAAGTATTAGGAGATTAATATGATAAAGATAGACCCGGGGGCCATAGGTTTCACTAGTGGCTTCTCTCGAGAGCATAAGTATTCTACGGTGGGTGAACAAATTACTGTTGAGCAATTGACATAATTGAGCACAGTTATGAGAATATATAGGTATGATCATGTATATAGGCATCACGTATGAGACAAGTAGACCGACTCCTGCCTGCATCTACTACTATTACTCCACTCATCGACCGCTATCCGGCATGCATCTAGAGTATTAAGTTAAAAACAGAGTAACGCCTTAAGCAAGATGACATGATGTAGAGGGATAGACTCATGCAATATGATGAAAACCCCATCTTTGTTATCCTCGATGGCAACAATACAATACGTGCCTTGCTGCCCCTACTGTCACTGGGAAAGGACACCACAAGATTGAACCCAAAGCTAAGCACTTCACCCATTGCAAGAAAGATCAATCTAGTAGGCCAAACCAAACTGATAATTCGAAGAGACTTGCAAAGATAACCAATCATACATAAAAGAATTCAAAGGAGATTCAAATATTGTTCATAGATAGACTTGACCATAAACCCACAATTCATCGGTCTCAACAAACACACCGCAAAAAGAAGATTACATCGAATAGATCTCCACAAGAGAGGGGGAGAACATTTTATTGAGATCCAAAAAGTGAGAAGAAGCCATCTAGCTAATAACTATGGACCCGTAGGTCTGAAGTAAACTACTCACACTTCATCGGAGGGGCTATGGTGTTGGTGTAGAAGCCCTCCATGATCGGTGCTCCCTCCGGTGGAGCTCCGGAATAGGCCCCAAGATGGGATCTCGTGGATACAGAAAGTTGTGGCGGTGGAATTAGGTTTTTGGCTTCGTATCTGATCGTTTGGGGGTACGTACGTATATATAGGAGGAACGAGTACGTCGGTGGAGCAACAGGGGGGCCACGAGAGTGGAGGGTGCACCTGGGGGAGGCAAGCGCGCCCCCTACCTCGTGGCCTCCTCGTTTGTGTCTTGACGTAGGGTCCAAGTCTCCCGGGTCTTGTTCGTTGAGAAAATCAAGTTTCCGAAGGCTTCATTCCGTTTGGACTCCGTTTGATATTCCTTTTCTTCGAAACCCTAAAACAGGCAAAAAACAACAATTCTGGGCTGGGCCTCCGGTTAATAGGTTGGTCCCAAAAATAATGTAAAAGTGGATAATAAAGCCCAATAATGTCCAAAACAGTAGATAATATAGCATGGAGCAACCAAAAATTATAGATATGTTCGAGACGTATCAGGGGGCGCGCCCACCCCCTTGGGCGCGCCCTCCACCCTCGTGGGACCCTCGTGGCTCCCCTGACGTACCTCTTCCGCCTATATATCTCCATATGCCCTAAAACGATTGGGGAGCACAATAGATCGGGAGTTCCGCCGCCAGAAGCCTCCATAGCCACCGAAAGCCAATCTAGACCCGTTCCGGCACCCTGTCGGAGGGGGGAATCCATGTTCGGTGGCCATCTTCATCATCCCGGTGCTCTCCATGACGAGGAGGGAGTAGTTCTCCCTCGGGGCTAAGGGTATGTACCAGTAGATATGTGTTTGATCTATCTCTTTCTCTCTCTCTCTCATGTTCTTGATTTGGCACGATCTTGATTTATCGCGAGCTTTTCTATTATAGTTGGATATTATGTTTCTCCTCCCCCTCTACTCTCTTTAAATGGATTGAGTTTCCCCTTTGAAGTTATCTTATCGTATTGAGTCTTTAAAGATTTGAGAACACTTGATGTATGTCTTGCCGTGCGTATCTGTGGTGACAATGGGATATCACGTGACTCACTTGATGTATGTTTTGGTGATCAACTTGCGGGTTTCGCCCATGAACCTATGCATATGGGTTGGCACACGTTTTCGTCGCGATTCTCCGATAGAACTTTGGGGCACTCTTTGAGGTTCTATGTGTTAGTTGAATAGATGAATCTGAGATTGTGTGATGCATATCGTATAATCATACCCACGGATACTTGAGGTGACATTGGAGTATCTAGGTGACATTAGGGTTTTGGTTGATTTGTGTCTTAAGGAGTTATTCTAGTACGAACTATAGGGCTGTTTGTGACACTTATAGGAATAGCCCAACGGATTGACTGGAAAGAATAACTTTGAGGTGGTTTCGTACCCTACCATAATCTCTTCGTTTGTTCTCCGCTATTAGTGACTTTGGAGTGACTCTTTGTTGCATGTCGAGGGATAGTTATGTGATCCAATTATGTTATCATTATTGGGGGAACTTGCACTAGCGAAAGTATGAACCCTAGGCCTTGTTTCCTATCATTGCAATACCGTTTACGCTCACTTTTATCATTTACCTACTTGAGGACGAGCAGGAATTAAGCTTGGGGATGCTGATACGTCTCTAACGTATCTATAATTTTTGATTGCTCCATGCTATATTATCTTCCGTTTTAGATGTTTATGGGCTTTATTATACACTTTTATATTATTTTTGGGAGTAACCTACTAACCCAGAGCCCAGTGCCAGTTTCTGTTTTTTCCTTGTTTTAGAGTATCGCAGAAAAGGAAAATCAAACAGAGTCCAATTGACCTGAAACTTCACGGAACTTACTTTTGGAAGGAAAGCAACCTGGGAGACTTGGAGTCCACGTCAAGGAAGCTTTGAGGAAGCCACGAGGTTGGGGGCGCGCCCACCCCCTGGGCGCGCCCTCCACCCTCGTGGCTCCCCTGACGTACCTCTTCCGCCTATATATCTCCATATACCCTAAAACGATCGGGGAGCACAATAGATCGGTAGTTCCGCCGCCAGAAGCCTCCGTAGCCACCGAAAGCCAATCTAGACCCATTCCGGCACCCTTCCGGAGGGGGAAATCCCTCTCCGGTGGCCATCTTCATCATCCTGGTGCTCTCCATGACGAGGAGGGAGTAGTTCTCCCTCGGGGCTGAGGGTATGTACCAGTAGCTATGTGTTTGATCTCTCTCTCTCTCTCTGTCATGTTCTTGATTTGGCACGATCTTGATGTATCGTGAGCTTTGCTAGTATAGTTGGATCTTATGTTTCTCCTCCCCCTCTACTCTCTTGTAATGGATTGAGTTTCCCCTTTGAAGGTATCTTATCGGATTGAGTCTTTAAAGATTTGAGAACACTTGATGTATGTCTTGTCGTGCGTATCTGTGGTGACAATGGGATATCACGTGATTCACTTGATGTATGTTTTGGGGGCTCAACTTGCGGGTTCCGCCCATGAACCTATGCATAGGGGTTGGCACACGTTTTCATCGTGATTCTCCGATAGAACTTTGGGGCACTCTTTGAGGTTCTATGTGTTGGTTGAATAGATGAATCTGGGATTGTGTGATGCATATCGTATAATCATACTATTACACCCATGATGCGGCTATATCTCCCACATGTCAGAGCACGACTTAGAGGCATAACCGCATAGTAGGCATGTCGCAAGAGGGGTAAAGTTTACACATCCCGTGTATTGAATAAGAAAGGATAAAGAGTTGGCTTATAATCGCCACTTCACACAATACATAAATATAGCATTACATCATCCAGAATACAATCAAGGTCCGACTACGGAACCAAAATAAAAGAAGACAACCCCTAATGCTAGATCCCCGGTCGCCCTGACTGGGCTCCACTACTGATCAACTGGAAAACGAAACAACACAATGAACACGATCTTCACCGAGCTCCCACTTGAGCTGGGTTGCGTCACCTGCACTGGTATCATCGGCACCTGCAACTGTTTGGAAGTATATGTGAGTCATAGGGACTCAACAATCTCACACCCTCGCGATCAAGACTATTTAAGCTTATGGGTAGGAAAAGGTAGTGAGGTGGAGCTGCAGCAAGCACTAGCATATATGGTGGCTAACTTACACAAATAAGAGCAAGAAGAGAAGCAATGCAACGGTCGTGAAACTAGAAGTGATCAAGAAGTGATCCTGAAACTTCTTACATTCAAGCATAACACAAGAACCGTGTTCACTTCCCAGACTCTGCCGAAAAGAGACCATCACGGCTACACACGCAGTTGATGCATTTTAATTAAGTTACGTGTCAGGTTCTCTACAACCGGATATTAACAAATTCCCATCTGCCCATAACTGCAGGCACGACTTTCGAAAGTTCAAAACCCTGCAGGGGTGTCCCAACTTATCCCATCACAAGCTCTCACGGTCAATGAAGGATATTCCTTCTCCCAGGAAGACCCGATCAGACTTGGAATCCCGGTTACAAGACATTTCGACAATGGTAAAACAAGACGAGCAAAGCCACCCGAATGTGCCGACAAATCCCGATAGGAGCTGCACATATCTCGTTCTCAGGGCACACCGGATTGTCCAAACTTCCGGTAGGCCAACCCAGAGTTGCCCCTGGTGGCCACCGGCGGCTGACAGGTTGGACCAACACTCAAAGGAGCACTGGCCCGGGGGTTTAAAATAAAGATGACCCTTGAGTTTGCAGAACCCAAGGGAAAAAGGCTTAGGTGGCAAATGATAAAACCAAGGTTGGGCCTTGCTAGAGGAGTTTTATTCAAAGCGAACTGTCAAGGGGGTCCCATTCCCCCAACCGCGTAAGGAACGCAAAATCAAGGAACATAACACCGGTATGACAGAAACTAGGGCGGCAAGAGTGGAACAAAACACCAGGCATAAGGCCGAGCCTTCCACCCTTTACCAAGTATATAGGTGCATTAAAGTAAACAAGATATAATAATGATATCCCAACAATAACCATGTTCCAATAAGGAACAAACTCCATCTTCACCTGCAACTAGCAACGCTATAAGAGGGGCTGAGCAAAGCGGTAACATAGTCAAACAACTTTTTGCTAGGAAAGGTGGGTTAGGGGCTTGACATGGCAAAATGGGAGGCATGATATGGCAAGTGGTAGGTATCGCGGCATAGCAATAGAGCGAGCAACTAGCAAGCAAAGATATAAGTGATTTCGAGGGTATGGTCATCTTGCCTGAGATCCCGCAAGGAAGAAGAACGAGTCCATGAAGAAGACAAACGGGCGAAGTCAAACGGATCCTCAAAAACGTGACGTTATCGGAACTAACCCGAAGAAGCAACACCGGAAAGAAGCAAACAGCATGGTAAACAACCATCACATAACCATGGCATGATGCACAACCAAGTATGATGCATGTCCGGTTTAATGAGGCATGGCATGGCAAAATGCACAAACAAACATACACATTAAGTGGAGCTCAATATGCAACGAGTTGCATATTGACGAAACACCACAACAATTATTTAGTTCTCTCCCGTTTATGTACCCAACAATATTAAATGTTGGTTAGCATGGCAAGGGGTGAAGCAAATTAAAACTACCTATCTAGGCAAGTTTAAATGAGGCCGGAACAACAAGCAACAAGTCCGGAAAAACCCTCATGAGCATATTATAGATTTGGTACTGTTCTGCCCTAAACATAATTTTAGAGTTATTAAACATGCAAAGTAAAGCCACCATGTTAAACTAGGCATTTTTCTACCCCATTTACATATAAAGTTTATTAAATTTGGAGCTACGGTTGAATAGTTATGAATTAAATCATTTTAACATGGCATATGAGCAAATTAATGCAAACAGCAAATTAAACAACTCAAACATGCATGAAAGTTGGATATCATGAAGTTTTTCATATATAAAGTTTTTACATATGATGCATTATTCATAAGTTATTATATGCATGAAGACTAGGGGGTTTTCTGTAAAACCGTAACTCTGGATAAATGGACAAATTCGTAGAACAGGAAAAACATGACATGGGATGAATCTGAGGCGGACTGGGCTGCGGGGAACTGCTCACGCTGGGCCAACAGAGAGAAAGAAAAAAACAAGGAGGCGCTGGGGGCCTCACCATGGGCCAAGGCCCGGTCGGCAGAGGAGGGAGGCTAGAAGGGGCGTTGGGCCTGGCGCGGCCCACGCATTGGCACTGGACAGACGTGGGCCGGCTGGGTCAACGGGCACCAGCGAACGCCTCCCAACCTGAAGCAGGGGACGAGGCGTAGCTGTACCCGGCCGCCGGCGATGTTGGGGCAAGGCGGCGCAAGGCTTGATGTCGGGGAAGAGCGGAGGAGGCCCCGGAGGTGCGGATCCGGACGGGATCCGCCTGATTCATCCGTTTTCGGACGCGGTGGTGGATATACGGCGACGGCGAGCTCGGCTCGCGCTCATCCATGGCGGCGGCGGCTCCTGTAGAACGGGAGAGGGGGAGACGTGAGAGGAGAGAGGAGAAGGAGATAGACAGGGAAGTAGGAGCAGGGTGGCGGGGTCGGCCTGGTGGTCGCCGGCGGGAGCAAATCCGGTGAGGCCTGCGGGGTGACGGGGCAAAGCGGCGGCGGAGCTCGGATCGGGATCTCCCTCTCCCGATCTGGAGCTCGAGGAGCAGGGGCGGCGCGGTGCGGGCCTCAAAACCCAGATCGGCGCCCGGGCGGGCCTGGCATGGGCCTGGCGGCGCGGGATGGCAGGAGGGGCGCGTGGCGGCGCGGGATAGGCCACAGGGGGCGGCTGGCGGCGACGCATCCACTCACGACTTGCCAAGTGGCGGGGAGAGATGGCCGGCAGCTGATCCGAGGTGGGAGGCGGCGGCTGGCTGCGGAAATTGAGGAGGGGGGTAGGTAGGAGACCAAAATGGCAGGGGAGACATCTATAATTAGAAAGGGGCTAGGGTTAGGGGTTTAGAGGGGGTTTGAGGCCGTCTCGGAGCCCTCCGATCGCGATCTGACGCAACGGTCGAGACGGGAGGGGTTGGTTGGGCCTAGGTGGGGGTAGTGGACTGTGCAGAAAGCCTTAGGCTAAGAGAAGAGAAGAGAGAAAGAGAGACCCGACAACAGTTTTCGGAGACCGAAAAAGTCCGACGTTTGACCGACTATATTGTTGCTATAGTTATCCGTTGGGGCATCAAACGAACTCCGAATGTGATGAAACTTGGCGGGCGACCTACTAACAACATAAGAACACCGCATGCGAACTTTCAACCCATTCGGAGAACATTTTCCGGCCACTCATAAAATAATATTTCGGATATGCCGCGGGCGCATGCGAGTGTGTCTCAGCATAGAACGAACAACGGAGAGAACGGGGAGACTCGGACGGATGCAAGTTTTGAAAAAATTATGATACAATGCACATGATGACATGACAAGATGCAACACGCAAACAAAAGACATGACAAAGATGGCGAATAACTGGGAGACACATGGCGCATCGGTCTCGGGGCGTCACACATACCCACGGATACTTGAGGTGACATTGGAGTATCTAGGTGACATTAGGGTTTTGGTTGATTTCTTTCTTAAGGTGTTATTCTAGTACAAACTCTAGGGCTGTTTGTGACACTTATAGGAATAGCCCAACGGATTGATTGGAAAGAATAACTTTCAGGTGGTTTCGTACCCTACCATAATCTCTTCATTTGTTCTGCGCTATTAGTGACTTTGGAGTGACTCTTTGTTGCATGTTGAGGGATAGTTATGTGATCCAATTATGTTAGTATTGTTGAGAGGACTTACACTAGTGAAAGTATGAACCCTAGGCCTTATTTCCACACATTGCAATACCGTTTACGCTCACTTTTATCACTTGCTACCTTGCTGTTTTTATTATTTCAGATTACAAATACTATTATCCACTATCCATATACCACTTGTTTCACCATCTCTTCGCCGAACTAGTGCACCTATACAATTTACCATTGTATTGGGTGTGTTGGGGACACAAGAGACTCTTTGTTATTTGGTTGCAGGGTTGCTTGAGAGAGACCATCTTCATCCTACGCCTCCTACGGATTGATAAACCTTAGGTCATCCACTTGAGGGAAATTTGCTACTGTCCTACAAACCTCTGCACTTGGAGGCCCAACAACGTCTACAAGAAGAAGGTTGTGTAGTAGACATCAAGCTCTTTTCTGCCGCCGTTGCCGGGGAGGTGAGTGCTTGAAGGTATATCTTTAGATCTTGCAATCGAGTCTTTTAGTTTCTTGTTTTATCATTAGTTTAGTTTATAAAAGAAAACTATAAAGAAAATGGAATTAAGTTTGTCTCATACGCTTCACCTTTTTAATATCTTTCGTGAGTATGATGGAAAGGATAATTGTGCTCAAGTGCTAGAAGAAGAAATTTATAAAATGTTTGGCACTAAATATTTGAATGATGAGCATGATTGCAATGTTGTTAGTATGAATTCTTTGAATATCCATGATGCTAATGATGATTGCACTAGTTATGATGAAAATGCCTCTTATAAACATGTCAATTTTTGTGGAGTGCATGTTTGCAAGTACACACCAAATAGGGAAGATAGATATTGCAAGGGGCATAAGTACTTAGAAACCAAATTGTTGCAAGAAGAGCTAGATGAATGTGCTAAAAATTTATTATTTCCTATCCCTACTTGTGAACTTTGCAATGAATGTGATCATTTTAGTGCCCAATGCAAATTGTTTCATGAGCATATCATGTCCAAAAATTGTGATGACTTGATTTCCCTTGCACATCATAATGAACTTAGTTTGCTTTTGGGTTATGAAGAAATTAAACGTAGAATTAAGGATGTTCCAAAATTTGCCCTTGATAAAGTTCTTCATTTTGATCTAGAGAAGATTTATATGTATTGTGCGGTGAATTGCATTGATAATCCGTATATTGCCAATTACATAAAGAAAAGAAAACAAATAGAGGATGAAGAGAATACTAATGAAAGGGAAGAGACCTCCCAATATCCTCCTATTATTTCTTATGATGAATCAGGTAACGAGAAGGAGCCTCCTATTCAACCAATCTCATTAATAAGGAGCTCCAAAAAGAGGATTGAACCCACACATGATATGGTGAAGAGAAGAAAAGAAAAAGGAAGAGAGGTAAAAAGATATCTTCACTGAGGAATTTGCCAGTGAGGAAATTCCTTAGCGAAGAACTACTAGCAGCGGAATAAGTACTCAAAAGTAAACACAACAGAATACAAGCATAGTCATCATGATGAAATGAAGATAGGCACAGAGTACAGGAAGCGTAATCACAGGATAACACAGGATGAAGACAAACATACTGAAGATATTGAACTGTGGAAATTGAGAAAGTCTTTAGTTAAAGTCTTCAAACATAGATATGAACAAACATACAACACATTTATGAGGAAATGAAAGAGTTGAGGAAATAGAACCAGTAAGCTTGGTGAAGACAATGATTTGGTAGACCAGTTCCAACTGTCTGAGTTGTACGTCTGGTTGGAGCGGCTGAGTATTTAAACTCGAGGACACACAGTCCCAGACACCCAGTCAAGGACACTTAGTCCAAGACACCCAGTCCTCACGGTATTCTCCTTGAACTAAGGTCACACAGACCTCGTCCAATCACTCGTGGTAAGTCTTCATGCGACTTCCAAACCTTCACAAACTTGGTCACCCGGCGATCCATAATTCCTCTTGGATGCTCTAGACCATGACGCCTAACCGTCTGGAAGAAGCACAGTCTTCAAAGGTAACAAGCGTCAGATCCACTCAGGATCAATCTTTTCAGTGATGCTCAATCACTTGGGGTTTGTAGGTGTTTGGGTTTTTGGTTTTTCATCACTTGATGATTTTCGCTCAAAGTCCTCGGAGGATGGGTTGCTCTCAAATGACAAGTGTCAGTTTCTCTCAGAGCAGCCTCAACCATCTAGTGGTTGTAGGGGCCGGATATTTATAGCCTAGGGAGCAGCCCGACATGATAAGACATAAATGCCCTTCAATGATATGACCGTTAGGTGGATAGATATTTTGGAACAGCTGGTGCATAGCACAGCAACGGTCGGAATTTTGAGTACCAAAATCCTCAGGGCTATCATGTTCCTCATTGTGTAGGCAATCCGCACTGCAGAATTCCTAACTCCTCAGTCAGGACAAATTCCTCAGACACCAGAAGAACTTCGTCTCTGTCACTGAAGAAATTGACTGAACTGTATGAGATTTCCAATGGCTTCACTCGAAGGGATTGGTAGGTGTAGGATTTTGAGTTGAGCATCACATGGAAATTTTTCCTTAGTATTTCCTCGACCCCCTTTAACAGTACGGTGTTTCCTATGACTCAAGGAAGAGAAAAACAAAACTATGAAAACGGAAGTATTCAAGCTTCATATTCCTCGCATGAATATCAAGTCTTCACGGACACACCAATTTCTTCACTTTCAAAGTCTTCATGAAAGTCTTTAGAAATACCAAAATCTTCAGTCGAAGATATTCATTTTTAGGGGTCGACTTTTCCTGTAAATATCAAACTCCTCATAGACTTATAGACCTGTGTACACTCACACACGCATTAGTCCCTTAACCTATAAGTCTTCAATACACCAAAATCACTAAGGGGCACTAGATGCACTTACAATCTCCCCCTTTTTGGTGATTGATGACAATATAGGTTAAGTTTTCAACGGGGATAAACATATGAAGTGTAAATACTGATATTGAGGAATTTGATTGCAAGATATAGAAGAACTCCCCCTGAATATGTGCATAGTGAGGAATTTTCTTTTGAAGCAATGCACACTTGAAGAGTTGAATCATGGAGATCTCCCCCTATATCTTGTAATTCATACACACATAATATGAAGAATTTGAAATGCATGATGAAATATGGTGCCTGATGAAATTCAGCATGCGTGCAATAATATTAACGAGGAATAAGCATGCAGAAAAGAGTATCAGAGCATAGTGCATCAAAAGTATCAGAGCACCATCGGGTTTAAGATTACAACTCGATCCAATAAAGTTTCAGAAGAACGAGAGTTGTAACTTAATAAAAAAACATTGTATATGGGCGATAAAATAGACCCGCTTGAAGACGAACTCAAATTTCTCCCCCTTTGTCATCAAATAACCAAAAGGATCGAAATTGAGGATGAACACCCCTGAAGATAATCAAGTTGATGAAGGAGCGCCAGCATTGTTGGGGTCGTTGGTTGATGTAGGGCCTGCCGCAGTGTCGTCTAAATCTTCATGTTCATCAGTGTCGCGCGATGAAGAATATGAGCTGGCCACCAGAGAAGGAACCTTAAACTTCTTGAATTTCTTCGGTGGAGGTGCAGACCAGTGAAAATCTTCTTTGAGACCCATGTTCTTCAGATCTTCTTCACCATATAGATGTGACAGGATTGCCCAGGTGCGGCCGAAGACTTGATGGAGGTAGTAGTGGTTTTTCTTCACTGCATTGTGTGTGGCAGTCATGTTGTGAAGAAGTGAACCAAACTGACGCTTAACCCATTTGTGATTTCGATCCACCTTCTGGTGAAGACTAAGCAGAAGTTCACGGTCTGTCATCACGCGCGGAGCAGTGGCTTGAGGAGTGGACTTGGGAGCATTGGCAGAGTCATGTGTGGCAGAGTCATCATTGGTGGAATAAGATGCAGCTTTGCGAAACTGACCATCCAATGGACGAATGCCTTCATCAATTACAGCTTGTGCCTTGCCCTTTCCATCAACTGAGGAATATGTCTGCTTGAGGACTTCAATTGGGGGCAAGTAGCTGAGATGATTCTAGAAATCAGCTTTGTAGTTGAGTGAAGACCTTGTCCTGAGGAATCTCATGATCCAAGGTGCATAAGGCTTTAGCTCAAACGGAGACAGTGAAACATTGGCCATAGTCCGCGTGAAGAAATCATGATAGTTGACAGGAATGCCATGAACGATGTTGAATACCAGATTCTTCATGATGCCAACAATTTCCTCATCAGATGAGTCGTGGCCTTTGATAGGACTGATTGTCCTCGTAAGAATACGATAGACAGTTCTGGGCACGTACAGCAATTCCTTGACGAGGAATTTTGTTCGTGGTGCCTGACCTGGTTTCAAAGGCTTCATCAGCACTTGCATGTAATGATGTGTGAGCTCAGGTTCACTGTAGATACAGTGAGCGTCTTCAAGGGGAGGACTGAGTGGTAGAGCACGAAGCAATTCAGAGGCTGGTGCAGTGTAGTGAGTGTTTTCAGACATCCAGTCCAGCACCCATGAATTCACATCTTCAGTATTTCCGGTGATGTGCAGCATTGCATAGAATTGAAGAATCAGTTCTTCATTCCAATCGCATATGTCAGAGCAAAAATTGAGCAGTCCAGCGTCGTGAAGAACACTGAGGACTAGTGCGAAGCACGTCAGAGATTCCATATCCACGTGAGGAATATGCTCATGGTAGAAAATCTTCTCCTTGTTGAACAGCACTGAGGAATAGAAATTGGCTTGACTAGCAGTCCAGAAACGCCTCTTCCTAATGCGAGCAGAGTCATATGGGTTATAATCTTCGAAGAATACGTGCTCGCAGAAGAAATCATCAGCCTTGAACTTTTGCTTGCGTGAGAATGGATCCTTTGGCTTTGGCAGAGGAGTGTCAGTGAGTTGCATCATGACCTCAGGAATCTCAATCGTAGGTTCTTCAGGCTGAGGAATTTCTGGTTCTTCCTTAGTGGCAGTCTGCTTAGTTGGTTGTCCAGCAACAGCAGTTTCTTCAGCGCTAGTGGATGGAATTTCCTCATGGACAGATGCAGTGGGATGAGTTTCTTCAGAGCCCATGTGAACAGTTTGTGTGGGGGACTGAGGAATTTGCTATAGAGGGGTGAACATTGGAGAGTTTGGATGCTGACTTTTCTAGAATTCATCACTGATTATGGGTGTGGAGCGGCCAATGTCCACATCTTCATCTTCCATTTCTTCAACGCCAGCCTCTTCAGCTGTGAACTGAGGCATAGGCGAGGAGATGATAGGTGTTAAAGGGATCGCATCCACTTTAATTTCTTCATCCAACGGTTCAGATGAAGCAGCAGAAGGAGTTTCTTCATCAGATCCGCTGGGGATCACATATTCTTCATCAAAAGGAACAAGGTCCTTTGATGGCCTGGTTGAGATGGGAACAGTATCAATCGGATTTGCAAATGAGCTTGTCATAGGCTTCATTTTCTTCGGAGCTGAAGAATCTAAAGCAGCTGATGCTTTCCTTTTCTTTACTGCAGCACGCTTTGCAGCCTTGGTCTTCTTCACATCTGATGCAGATGGAAGGATTGGAGTTGAAGTTGGTGCAGGAGCAGCTGAGGAATCTGGTTGATTTTCTTCAGGCACAACTGATGCAGTTTCCCTGAGTTCTTCAGTTTCTTCAAGCACACCACTAGTGGGTGCCCTGGCAATTTCTTCAGTGGCTGGAATGCAGTCATCAGCCCTGGAACTCACATTTTCTTCAACAGCCTGATTGTCATCAGCGGTGTTGGCATGCTCTTCAGTCGGCTGAGAAGATGCTTCAGCCTGAGGAATTTCCTGTTGCGTTGGGGCAGCAACATTTGAAGTGAACTGTTCAGTTATCTTTACAAATCTAACTTTGGCTCCTTGCCAATCCGCATAGTAGGCTTAGAAGTCATCGCTGAGGCTTGTGATTTCAGATTGGATTTTTACAAGTTCATCGGTGGTCATAGTGACAATGTTATTCTTCAGGTATTTCTCCTTTCTGTACTGGGCCTTCTTGATCTGCCTGGCCTGATCATATTTCCATTTCTCCTCTTGGATGAAATGAGTCAGCATGTGATTTTGACCAGGCGTTAGCTTGAAGTCAGGCATAGGAGTATTTGGGTCCTTGTGCCAGAGATCAATGTAGTCGAGGATCAGCTTGGGATCCAAAAGCAGTGGCACAGGTGTGCCTTTGGCTCTAGCGGCCCTAACTTGTCTGTCTCTGATGATTTCTGCAAGTTCATCATCATCAGCTTCATCTTCTTTAGATGGCACTTGGAAAGCGACTTGCTTCTTTTGAGGACTTGGCCGATGACCTCGTCTAGCAGTTGCCTTGGTCTTCATTAGAGTGGGGCCAGATGAAGAATTTGGTGCAGCTGAGGAGCTTGCTGAGACACCGGAGGCAATGGAGATGCCTGTAGTCCTTTGGCACGAGGCCAGATGCGCAGATGCTGAGGACTTTGTCGGAACAGCTGAGGACTTTGGAGGAGGTGCTGAGGATTTTGAAGGAGCAGCTTGAGGGATTGGTCGTGAGGACCTTGAAGAGTCTGTCCGTGAGGGCGCAGCTGAGGAACTTGGCCATGAGGGCACTGTTGGTGAAGCACTTGTCTTACGAGTAGGCTTCTTAGGCATGGATTTCCTCGGCTTGACAGAGGCCTTAGTAGAGGCAGCAGCAGCCACAGCAGAGTCTTCATTGAATTTCCTCACTGCTTCTCTGGCTTGCTTGGCCAACTTGCCTTGGCGCTTGGCCCATTCATCAGGATAGTCCTCACCGCGCTTGAGGCTGGTGGGATCTGCTACTTGGCCAGGTGCCAATGGAGCTCTTGGGCATGGAGGATTGAGTGCGAATTTCTTCATGTACTTAGGAGTGACATATTTGTACTCCCTCCATTCTCTTGCCCATCTCCTCTCTATCCTCTGTTTGCGCACTTTGCGCTCATTCTTGGTTTCCTCAGTAGGTGTGCAGTACCCAGCATATATGTCATCAGGGATCTCAAACGCTGTATTTACCTCAGGCCTCTTTCCTCCCTTCTGTGGCATTTTACCATCAGCCATTTTCTTCAGTTGAGGAATTTGAACAATCGAATTCTCTGAAGAAGTATGCAACTTTTCTTCGAGGAACGCTGCAAATGAGTTAAGTTGATGAGAACCTAGTGATTCAGCAGCTGACATGTGTACCTGTGAACAGAGTATAGTTGCGAGGAATTTGGAGAGGTCATATGCGTTCTCAGAAGGTTTTTTAAAAAGAACAAGTTTGAGGAATTTGACCAGATGAGTCTTGAGGATTTTCACTAAGCGTTCTTTGTCTTAGGTTCCAGAGTTGTATAGATCGAAGATCCACACAATTGAGGAATCTTAAAGAAAAATGATGCTTAGAGAAACGAATCAAGAACAGATGACATGTGAGGTGTTTAGTGTGTGAAGATTTGAAGAATAAAACACCTTTGAAGATTTTATAGAGAAACTTCGAATCAAAGAGGGCCGTAAAAGTAACTTTTAATTACCCTGAATGAAGAACACGACGAACAGTGAGGTGAAACAGTGGAGTTCGTCGGTGTAGATCTTCCACGCCCTAACTTGGAGGAGGAAGACGTCTACGGCGGCGGCGGAGGTGAAGATTTCCGCGGTCGGCGCGAGTACGACGATGACGAGGTCGAGGCAATGAAGCTCTTCCTCACCGGCGACGATGGAGTAGCGGCGGCGCTAGGGTTTGGGAAGCTCGAGTGGGAGAGAGAGATCGAGCGGAGTAAAGGAAGTGAGGAAGGGATGAGGGGGTATTTATAGTAGCAGTGAAAAACTGTTCGCCCGAAGATTTGGGACGAACGTGCCCCTTCGCACGACATGTGTCACCCACGTATTGTGTAGTGGAGATCGTGTAAGATCGTGGGTGAATTAAAAATTTATCGTGGGATGCGGAACGATTTGAGCAGCAAAACCGAAAATTTGGATAAGATTAGTTTTAAAGTTTCATTCTCAATTTCTTCAGCTGAGAAGGTCACACTGAAGATTTTGAACGAGTTTCAAATAGAACGCACATGAAGAATTTGTGAACAGATTGGGTTGAGTATAGCATAGAGGGGAAGGTCCGATCACATTCACTTAGCAGAAAACCAACTTGAAGAAATAGCAATAAGTGAATGTTGTAGAGGACATAAACTCATATATATATATATATAGCCAATGAAGAAAAAAAACGGAACCAGTGAAGACTATGCAAAGTTGAAGAATATAAATAATTTGAGGAATTTCAACTTTTGGTGGTGGCGTGACTCACCATATAAAAATGATGATTTCAGATACTGCGTACAATTATCGTAGGGTTCTGGGAATCAAATTCTTCATTAATTTCTTCACACTAAGAGTGTTATTCTTCATTGATTGAAGTAAAAAACGTTTCTTCATGTGTTGCACATCTCAGTCATCAATTTTGCATAAGTGTTAGGATGAGTGTCCTTTTCAAAGAACATTCGAAGATTCTAGGATATTTAGCTCACACCGCAACTTGCTAAATCTCTTCTCATCCAAGGGCTTAGTGAAGATATCGGCTAGGTGTTCTTCAGTCTTCACATGCTCAATAGAAATGTCGCCCTTCACACATGATCACGAAGAAAATGATGACGAATCTGAATGTGCTTTGTCTTCGAGTGCTGAACTGGGTTGTGAGCAATCTTGATGGCACTCTCATTGTCACATAAGAGAGGCACATTCTTCATGTTGACGCCTTAGTCCTTGAGAGTTTGCTTCATCCATAACAATTGGGCACAGCAAGAACCAGCGGCAATGTACTCAGCTTCAGCAGTAGATAGTGATACGCAGTTCTATTTCTTCGAGGACCAACAGACCAAAGATCGTCCGAGGAAATGACATGTACCAGATGTTGACTTGCGATCCACACGATCACCAGCATAGTCAGAGTCAGAATATCCAACAAGATCAAAAGCCGAGCCCTTGGGGTACCATAACCCAAGTGTTGGTGTGTGAGCTAGATATCGAAGAATATGCTTCACAGCCTTATGGTGTGATTCCTTCGGTGTAGCTTGAAATCGGGCACACATGCAAACACTAAGCATTATATCTGGCCTAGATGCACATAAGTATAATAAGGAACCTATCATGGAGCGGTATACCTTATGATCGAAGTCAATACCATTTTCATCAGTGCACAGATGGCCATTTGTGGGCATAGGAATTTTGACGCCTTTGCAATCTTGCATGCCGAATTTCCTCAGTACATCCTTGATGTATTTCTCCTGAGATATGAATATGCCATTGTGTTGTTGACGAATTTGAAGACCTAAGAAGAATTTCAACTCTCCCATACTAGACATTTGATATTCTTCACTCATCATATAGGGAAACTCATCACTGTAACATTGGTCAGTACAGCCAAAGATAATATCATCAACATATACTTGGCACACAAACAGTTCACCATCATAATATTTAGTGAAAAGAGTAGGGTGGAGTGAACCGGGTTTGAAGCCTTTCTTCATGAAGAGTTCCTTCAAAGTATCATACCAAGCCCGTGGGGCCTGCTTGAGGCCATAGAGGGCCTTGTTGAGTCTGAAGACTTTGTCGGGATTCTTTGGATCTTCAAAACCTAGGGGTTGAGAAACATATACTTCTTCCTCAAGCTTACCATTGAGGAATGCAATTTTCACATCCATTTGATATAGAGTGATATCATGATGGTTAGCATAAGCAAGTAATATGCGAATAGCCTCAAGTCTAGCAACAGGTGCAAAAGTTTCATCGAAATCAATTCCTTCAACCTGTGTGTAGCCTTGAGCTACAAGCCGTGCCTTATTCCTCACAACAAGGCCATTTTCATCTTGCTTGTTGCGGTAGATCCATTTTGTGCCGATGATATTGTGATTGCGAGGATCTGGACGTTTGACCAGTTCCCGGACGTTGTTGAGCTTGAATTGATGTAATTCCTCTTGCATAGCTTGAATCCACTCAGGCTCCAGAAATGCTTCATCTACGTTAGTGGGCTCTGTGATAGATACAAAAGAAAAATGCCCACAAAAGTTAGATAAATGTGAAGCTCTTGAGCGTGTGAGAGGACCTCGGATGTTGATGTCACTGATGATTTTCTCAATTTGCACTTCATTTGCAACGCGAGAATGAGCGGGTTGTCGTTGAGGAATTTGATCAGTATTTTCTTCAGCATCATTTTCCTCAGGTGCATCAGCATGACGTTCTTCATGTTCTGGAATGACTTCTTCAGCAGATTCTTCAGTAGGAATGACATCCTCAGTAGCCTTGAACTTAATAGATTCATCAGGAGGTATTTCATCTATCATAGGAGGTAGGTGCTCTCTTTGCGAGCCATTAGTCTCATCGAACCGCACATCTACAGTTTCAACAACCTTGTGATGACAGGTGTTGAAGACTCTGTAGGTGTGCGAGTCCTTACCATAACCGAGCATAAAACCTTCATGTGCTTTCGGTGCAAATTTAGAACTGTGATGAGGATCTCTAATCCAACATTTAGCACCGAAGACTTTGAAATAACTCACATTGGGTTTCTTGTCAGTGAGAAGTTCATATGCTGTCTTCTTGAAGAATTTGTGAAGATATACCATGTTGATGATGTGGCATGCAGTATCAATTGCCTCACGACAGAAGCGAGGAGGTGTCTTGTACTCATCAAGCATAGTGCGGGACATCTCAACAAGAGTCCTGTTCTTGCGCTCCACGACGCCATCAAGATAGTTATCAAGACCAGTGTTCTTGAACTCAGTTCCATTATCACTCCTGATGTGCTTGATCTTCACACCAAAGTTGGTTGAAGCCCTCAAGGAAAATCGTTTGAAGAATTCCTGCACTTCAGTTTTGTAAGTGATAATATGGACCCATGTATATCGAGAATAATCATCAACAATGACAAAGCCATATAAAGATGCATCATTAGTAAATGTGGCATAATGAGTAGGGACAAAGAGATCCATGTGAAGCAATTCAAATGGTCGAGTAGTAGTCATGATAGTCTTTGCTGAATGCTTAGCCTTGGTCATCTTTCCAACATCACAGGCTCCGCATAAGTGATCCTTGAGGAATTTGACATTTTCAATGCCAATGACATGCTTCTTCTTCACGAGCGTGTGCAGATTCCTCATGCCAGCATGACCAAGTCGTCGATGCCATAGCCAGCCTTCTAAAGCTTTTGCAAGTAGACATGTAGCAGGTTGTGGTCCTGTAGAGAAATCAACAATATACAAATCTCCTCTCCTAAAGCCTTCGAAGACTTTGGAATTGTCAGCTTCCATGATCACAACACAACGATACTTGCCAAAGACAACAACCATATCAAGATCACAAAGCATTGAGACAGATATGAGGTTGAACCCTAAGGACTCGACAAGCATGACTTTGTCCATGTGTTGATCCTTTGAGATTCCAACCTTACCTAGACCCATTACCTTGCTTTTTCCTTTGTCAGCGTAGGTGATATGCTTCAGGTGTGATGGAGATAAAGCAGAGTCCATCAATAAGCTCCTGTCACTAGTCATGTGATTTGTACATCCACTATCGAGGACCCACTCGGTGGCTTTGGGTTGATCATCCTGCAGATGAATTAGTCCAACTTACGAACTCATATACTTCATTCGTGAAGAATATGGTATCAATTTCATCAGACAATAGAACAGATAAAGCAGTATGAGGACGTGAGAAATGAAAATTCATTTCTTCATGAATAGCTTGCGTCCTTTCAAGCATATTCAGGTCTCTACCAAATTTATCAGACGTTTATGTTCGTCTGGAGACCTGACCCTGCATAAGAGATTAGTTCTTTTTCTTCACCACCCACATCTGTAGGGGTGGCAAAGAGTTCATCATTCTGCGAGCTCCATAAGAGAAAGGTGGCATAGATGACAATCCACTTCGTTTCACATAAGAGGGGTTAGGGTAAGCATAAGAGTAAGCAGAGAAATTCTTCGAGGACTTATGAACATGATGATTTGAAGAATAATGCACATATCCATAATCCTTAGATCTTCCCTGCAAAACAGACGGGTTAGCGCGATGATGCTCATATGAGGACTTTGATCCATGTGAGGAGTTTGGTCCGTATGAGGACTTGGATCCATATGAAGAATTTGGTCCATATGAAGAATTTGATCTAGGGTTCCTATTCTTCAAAGGTGGTGTCATGATGACATTCACCTGAAGATTTTCAAGGCACCTTTTGGGAACCCAGATTTTCTTCATAGCACAGGTAGAAAAAGGGCCTATAGTCCCGGTTCGTAAGGGCCTTTAGTCCCGGTTCTTGAACCGGGACTAAAGTGTCGGTACTAATGCCCTGACCCTTTAGTCCCGGTTCAATCCAGAACCGGGACTAAAGGGCGCGGCCACGTGGAGCTCCACCTTTAGTCCCGGTTGGTAACACCAACCGGGACTAAAGGAAATTTTATGAACTTTTTTTTGAAATTTTTTTTGAATTTTTTTTATTTTCAAACTTCTGAATTATTTTAACCTCTAGTCTGTAATCACCACCCCTCATCACTTCTCAATTTATCCTCTAATCACCCCTCATCATTCCAAATCATCTAACTTCCCGAACGGTCACCCATCCTCCCACTCCCCCAGCCTGAGCACGCTTAACTTCCGGGTTCTATTCTCCCTCGCTCCAAGTCTGCACTTGTTGTTTTCCTGACAATAGTAAAATGTCAATCCTATTAACCTTCAGGAATTTTGCTTGAGCATGAAGTGACACATTTCACTGTTTGAGTTTGAAACTATTGTTTTAAAAAACAATAATTATTTAGTAACACTAATATTTCTTGAATAATTAGTTTGACCATTGTTTGACCACAGTTTGACCAGATTTGACCCAAATTGAAATAACTAAAATAATTATTTAGTAACACTAATATTATAGAATAATTAGTTTGACCATTGTTTGACCACAGTTTGCCCACTGTTTGAATATTTTTCAATTTTTTCCACTCTAGATCTTAAAAGCCCCGTAACTTTTTTCTATTAGGTTTTTGAGGATTTTGAAAATGTTTAACGGGGTTCCCCCAGTTAAATTTGGATGTAACTTTTCGAGTAGATGATTTTTCGTATAAAAAACTTTTTCATCCGAGTTAGTATGCAAAAGTTATGCCCATTTTTACAAATTTCAGAGAGATTTTGCAAATAAAGTCAAAATTCACATTTGCAAATTTTCCCAATAACTAGACCACATATCACATGAGAAACTTATTTTCTTTTATTTTTTTGACATTTCCATTATTTTCTTTTATTTTTTTAAAACTGAAAAGGCGATCCACAGGGGGGGTATAGTTTGAAAATGGGACCTAGTCCCAGTTCGTGCCTCAAACCGGGACTAAAGGTCTAATCTTTAGTCCTGGTTTGAGGCACGAACCGGGACTAAAGGTCATCGCACCCTTTAGTCCCGGTTCATGTCTTAAACCGGGACTAAAGGGCCCGAGTGAACCGGGACTAATGCCTTAGCTGCCCGAACCGGGACCAATGCTCACATTAGTCCCGGTTCTAGACTGAACCGGTACTAATGGGCTGAGCCGACCTGGACCATAGCCCTGTTTTCTACTAGTGTAGGAGAACCGTTCCTGCAGTTAGTGCCAACATATCTAGCAAATACTTCACTGTTCTGATTTTTGAACAGTTTATAGTTGGAGTCAATTGACTCATCAGAAGAATATGAAGATTCACATGTAAAGCCAGATAAAGTAGATGGATCCACTGAAGGTCCCTTTGCAGCAACCCATGAGGTTTTGGGATACTGCTCAGGTTTCCAGCAGGTCCCATCAGCATTGAGTTTCCTCTCAAAGGCAATACCCTCTTTCCTAGGGTTCCTGTTGAGGATCTGCTTTTTAAGCACATCACAAAGAGCTTGATGCCCTTTGAGGCTTTTGTACATGCCTGTCATATACAATTCCTTCAGTCCTGCATCATTAGTGATACTAGCAATGTCCTCAAATGAGGAATTAGTGATAGCAGAGGCTGTTGAAGAATTTGCAGCAATGGAAGTATTTGAGCATTCAGGTGAAGAATTAGCAGTTTCACGTTCAATGCACTTCAAACATGGAGGAACAAATTCATCCTGAGTAGCGCTGATCTGTTGAGCAAGTAATGAATCACACTCCTTCTGAAGATCTTCATAGCTCACTCTTAACTGCTCAAGATCTTGCTTTCTTTGAAGAAATTCATAAGAAAGCTTCTCATGATCAGATAGGAGAGTGTTATGATGACCTTGAAGATTGTCAAACTTGGACTGAAGTCTCTGAAGATTTTCAGACAAGATTTTAGTGCGATCCATTTCCTCGCCCAACATATCGTCGCTCTCATTTAGCATGTTTTGAACTTTTTCCAAAACTCTTTGTTGTTTAGTGGCAAGGGAAGCAAGTTTGACAAAATTGGGTCCAAATTCATCACCAGATTCATCATCCCTAGACTCAGATAAGTAGCATTCAGTTACCTTGGCACCTTTTGCCATAAGGCATGGTGCAGAGGATGATGATTCTGGATTGAAAGTCATAGCCTTGCGCGATTCCATGCAATCCTCGAACCAGAGTTCGTGGTGAGATCGATGACTTTCATATACCTCGGAGAGTCGGTCCCAGATGAGTTTCGCATGGCTGAGATGCATAACGTTCCTGAACTGGTTTTGTGAAAAGCTGGAGCAGATGATGTCCTTTGCTGTGAGGTTGAGTAGTGTGTACTTGCGAATATCATCAGCCTCTGCCATCTTGCATAGGTCAGTAAGACCAATTTCGGTGACAGTCCAGAGTTCGTAGCTCATTGCCATGAGGCGCTTCTTCATCATGGCCTTCCACTTGGGATAATCATGACCGTCAAAGATGGGGCATGTCGCAGTCTTCATTCCTGCGACCAACATAACTAAAACTCCAGGCGGTTAAACCAAAATCACACAGAACAAGGGAGTACCTTGCTATGATACCAATTGAAAGTGTGTTATATCGACTAGAGGGGGGTGAATAGGCGACTTTTATGAATTCTTCACTGAGGAATTTTAGGGTGAGGAAATTCCTGAGTGAAGAACTACTTGCAGTGGAATAAGTACTCAGAAATAAACTTAACAGTGCATGAGCATGGTCTTCATGATGAAATGAAAATAAGCACAGAGTACAGAAAGCGTAAACACAGGATAACAGAATGAAGACAAATAGGCTGAAGAAATTAAGTTGAGGAAATAGAGAAAGTCTTCAGTCAAAGTCTTAAAACAGATATGAACAAACACACAATACAGAAATGAGTAAATGGAAGGGTTGAGGAAATGGAACCAGGTAGCTTGGTGAAGACAATGATTTGGTAGACCAGTTCCAACTGTTGTGACAGTTGTACGTCTGGTTAGGGTGGCTAGGTATTTAAACCTAAGGACACACAGTCCCGGACACCCAGTCCTAAACACGCAGCTCAGGACACTCAGTCCTCACCGTATTCCCCTTGAGCTAAGGTCACACATACCTCGCCAAATCACTCGCGGTAAGTCTTCAGGTGACTTCCGAACCTTCACAGACTCGGTCACTCGGCGATCCACAATTTCCTCTTGGATGCTCTAGACCATGACTCCTAACCGTCTGGAAGATGCACAGTCTTCAAAGGTAACAAGCGTCGGATCCACGCAGGATCAATCTCTTCAGTGATGCTCAATCACTTTGGGTTTTTAGGTGTTTGGGTTTTCCTCACTTGATGATTTTCGCTCAAAGTCCTCGGAGGATGGGATGCTCTCAAATGACTAGTGTCAGTTTCTCTCAGAGCAGCCAACCCACTAGTGGTTGTAGGGGGTGGCTATTTATAGCCTAGGGAGCAGCCCGACATGATAAGACATAACTGCCCTTCAATGATATGACTGTTAGGTGGGTAGATATTTTGGGACAGCAGACGCATAGCACAGCAATGGTCGAAATTTTGAGTATCAAATTCCTCAGGGTTATCATGTTCCTCACTGTGTAGGCAATCTGCACTGGCGAATTCCTAACTCCTCAGTCAGAACAAATTCCTCATAGACTAGAAGAACTTCGTCTCTGTCACTGAAGAATATGACTGGAATGTATGATATTTCCAATGGCTTCACTCGAAGGGATTGATAGGTGTAGAATTTTGAGTTGAGCATCACATGGAAATTTTTCCTTAGTATTTCCTCGACCCCCTTTAACAGTACGGTGTTTCCTGTGACTCAAGAAAGAGAAAATGAAACTATGAAAACAAAAGTCTTCACGCTTCATGTTCCCCGAATGAATACCAAGTCTTCAAGGTCACACCAATTTCTTCACTTTCAAAGTCTTCAGAAAGTCTTCAGAAATCCAAAGTCTTCAGTCGAAGAACTTCATTTTTAGGGGTCGACTTTCTCTGTAAATATCAAATCCTCATAGACTTATAGACCTGTGTACACTCACACACGCATTAGTCCCTTAACCTATAAGTCTTCAATACACCAAAATCACTAAGGGGCACTAGATGCACTTACACTCACTTCGACACACGCCCAGGCTAGCGATGCGTGCAGCGCCATGTAGGCAAGCAAGCAGCTGAGGTAGCGTAGTGGTATGGCCTTCATGAAGATCTGCATGCCGCCACGTAGGCGCTTGCTGATTTGGCCTAAAAGCTGCATGTTGCCACACACGTGTCTGCCCAGCTGGTTGGGCTGGCAGCTGCATGTGAACGGCGGCGGAGTCTTGGCTGGTGCGGGCCTAGCAATGGCCCTGCTGGCGTCCTTGGCAAGGGCCTTGCTGGGGGGCCGGCAAGGGTCTTGCCGTGGTGTTGCTGTCATCCCCGGCAAGATTCTTGCCGGGGGTCTTGTGGATTTTCTCGGCTAGGATCCTGCTGACACTACTAGGAAAAGGGCTATGGATGAAATGGATACTAATGGCGCACCTGACATGTGGTGCGCCACTACAATATAGCAGTGGCGCACCTGCACGTGTGGAAGACACTAATGACGCACCAGATACATGGTGCGCCACTAGTAATATTTTTTTTTCATATTTCCAAACATACTAATGGCGCATCATGTAGACAGTGCGCCATTACTAAGTTTTTTTTCAAAAAAAAATAAATTTTATTTTATTTTTCTTCAAAACTAATAATGGCGCACCATGGCAGTGTGCGCCATTACTAGTTTAACTAGTAAAACTAGTAATGGCGCACCTACCACACAGTGCGCCACTACTATATCTTTTTTTGCGAAACTACTATCATTTTTATTTTTTGAACTCATGAATATTTTTAAGTTTAATTCATGGGCACTTTTTGAATTCATGAATATTTTTTCAAATTCGATGATATTTTTCATATTCAATATGAAAAAATATTGAATATTGATGAGGACACTCGATCCTCGATCCGCCTCCATCTCGATCGCTAGCCATCCCCCCTCGCCGCCGAGCACCCCCCGCACCCTTCCCCGCTTCACTGCCGCCGATGACCCACCTCACCCTCCCCCGCTCCACCGTCGCCGACGACCCACCGCACCTTCCCCGCCTCCACCGTCACAAATGAATGCAACTAAAAATCCAAAAAAACAAATTTGATTATATTTTCAAATAACAAATTTGATGATATTTTCAAATAAAAAATAACAAAAAATTATTAGATGCAACAAAAATTAATAATAATAATAATTACTTATGGCGCACCGCTGGCTGGTGCGCCATTGCTATAAAAAACATACTAATGGCGCACCGCCAGGGGGTGCGCCATTAGTAATCTTCCCCCTAGCTAGCTAATTCACCCGATCCCTTCGTCCCTCCCTCCTTCCCCCCGTCGCTCCACACCCGCTCCGACGACCCCCGCGCCCTGCCTCGCCGCCGACCCACTGCTCCTCCGCCCGGTCTCCTCCGCCCGTAAGCCCCCCCTCCTCCGCCCGTCCATCGCCTTCGGCCTCCCGCCCCACCCGCCGCCGCCCGACCCACTGCTACGCCGCCATCGCCGTCGTCCTTGACCTCCTCTCCCCTCCTTTGAAGAAGCACTGAATTTTTGGCCCCTCTCTCTCTCTCGCTCGCTCGGCCCCTCTGTTAGGTTTTCCCCCACCCCACCCAAGCGTGCCGCCGGCAGTCTCCCTCCTCCAACTCCGACCCCTCGACGCCTCGCCGCCGTCCCCCGACTCTGCCCCGCCCTCACCGCCTGACGCTGGTGAGTTCCTCGTCTCTCTGTCTCCTCTCTCATGTGTACTGCTCTAGTGTGAACTGCTAGTTTGGATTGGTGGCTGCTAGTGAAACAATTTTGTATGGTGCTGGCAATGTTGTTGGTATTGTCAATGCTTAGTGTGATTTTGTTGGTACAGCCAATGATCCTACTAGTGTGAATTGGCTGCTACTGCTAGTTCGGTTGCCTAATGCGCTTCTGTATGGTGCGTGGTAGATAGTGGCTACTGTGACATCAGATTAGCAATTTTTGGACGACGACATAGCTAAATTTTGGTCTAACACCAAGATCTCCTACTCCTGATCAATTGAACGAAACCCACTGTTGACTGTACCAATTGAACAAAGCTGCAAGGTACATTATGTTAAAGATTTCCTACTTTAGTGATTTTTAGGAAGAGCACTTAAAAATTTAGTCAACGTTGATTTCCTACTTTAGTCAAAAATTATTTGAATTAGTTTTAGTGCAACAGAGGCAATTCAGAGTTTGAAAATGGCATTAAAGGAATTTGTTTTGGGGGTAAATTCTATTATGAAATAGTTCCTACTGTTATTTAAAATATAAATGAAATGATTTGGAACACCAAGCAAGAGTTATGTTTCAAGTTGCTGAACCTTTTCATATAAGCTTGCAGAAGATTTAATTGATCATACAGAAAATGGAAAACGAAGGTCATACCGATCCTAGTTGGTATTATTTTTCATGGCTAGAAGATATATTGTTGTACCCTGAGTGAAGGGAAGGAGTTTGCTGGGTTTTGTTTCCGACCATCGTGTCGTGATGATTTTGCAGGTACCCCGAGAGGCCCTTGAGTTTTCCGGAATGTCGATTAACTTCTGTTCGGGCAAATTCGGGTACTCCATATGTCCTATTTTCAGCAAAGGTCGTGCTGAAATTTTTCGTGAATTTTAGCATGACTTTGCTAAAAATAGGACATATGGGGTACTTGCGATAAATGCATGGGCCGGGGTATCTTAGTACTTAATTAAGTAGGATCAACTGCCTCTTGTGTTATACATATAGAAGTGTGATATCAACTCATAGTTATTACTAATGTTAGTTGCTCGTCATCGATAAACCCTAATCTGGAAGAGGAACCACTCATCCTATGTAGTTTTGAATTATGAACGTAGGAAATGTCGTCATCGGACGACGAAAGTCTCCCGGGGGAGTGTGACTGGTGCCACCACGATCAAGGTCTGTGCGTCAGGCCTCACCTGGACGATGATTGGCGCTTCAGCATTAAGCTCGAGGAGACCTTCAAAGTTCAAACGGTACGCAACGACGATAATTGTTTTTTTCATAATTAAGCATGACTTCAACTATTTCAACGTGTAATTTTCATCTTTTACAATTCGAGTATAGCTTATCCCATGCCATGCAAGACGCTATGTCTTGGAGAGGATGGATTTTGAAGACCATGAAATTTCTGAAACAAAGAAAATTCACCTCACTCATCGCTATGTGGACTTTGAAGTAAATCTGTATAATTCTGGGAGCGTAACCCATTTTGGTTGCAAAAATTGGGAAGCATTTTGCAAGATGTATGGTTTTGATGAGGGTATGGTTGTCACCATGGATCTTGGTAATCCTGACATCGACCAAGACAATATGGACATTTGGGTCCTTGTTGATACGCCTCCAGTTCTACCGCTATGTGAGTTTCTCAAACATAGTTATTAGCTAATTTATATTGTTTATTTCAAAATAGTTGACAGCTTATTTCCATTGACAGCTTATTTTTATTGTTCAAAGAATGTGCGGGAGATGGTGGACAAAACTCACTACACCGATGGCTCCGAATTAACAACTTACAAGGAGAAAAATCATCTGGTCGGATTTTGTACTGACATTGAGAATTACAATATCTACAATCAAACTCCTCAGCATTATGGTCAATACGTGCCACTAGTGCATGTGTTCAACTACGGTAATTACCATGGAGATACCCTGGTAAGATTTTTACTATTACGACATCCGTGCATCTTTTGCATACTTCTAAAACTAGTACATCATTGCTAACTATGAAGTTATTACTATGTTTTTCAACAGATAATCCCAGAGAATTGTGTGCCTCATTTGATGTATCAGAAAGGTAGTCTTAATGTTTTGAACATACAGCCAGGTCATCCTACGAACCTCAACTGTCCATACGAGATTTATAAAAGAAGTGGAGACATGAAAATCAAAGGATAGAAAAAATGTATGGACAGTCGTAAGGAGGTTCTTGGAAGCAAAAGGAAGCGAAGCGCAAGAATTGGAGACAGGATGTTCTCCATTCTCCATAATGGAGAGCCAGGGTCTATATTGTTTTATGCTATTTTATCTTAAATAGGGTATTTAGGTCCTGCCTAATACTGATGATCATGTGCTAAGAACAATTAAGTAGGGTTGTTTCGATGACTATCAAGATGATGATCGTATGACTTGTTATTAATAACAAGTAGAAGTTGTATGATGATGATTAGTAGGACTTGTTAGGATTAGTATTACTTCCGACAAACTCGCTACTCGCAGTCTTGAGACTTGTAATGTTCTATCTTTGTTCGGTCTTTTGAATTCGGAGACTAATATGATAAATTGTATTCGGAGACTAATCTTCTATTGTATTCGATGAATCTGCTCTTGCTGTGTGGTGCTGTCTATATTCTGTCCAATAATATATTTTGTAACCTGTGCAAAAATCAGAAAAGTAGAAAAAACCTAATATTCATACTAATGGCGCATCGCCCCACAGTGCGTCATTAGTATGCCAAATCACATGGGTAAATATGGCCCCCTGGAAGGCATACTAATGACGCATGTTGGTCTATACTAATGGCGCACGGCGTGGCGCGCCATTAGTATACCAGATACTAATGGCGCACCTGTGGTGCGCCATTAATATATAATACTAGTGGCGTGGTACTAGTGGCGCACCAGTAGTGCGCCATTAGTAGGCAAAACTGGTGCGCCACTAGTAGGCCTTTTCCTAGTAGTGCGAGGGTCGCCATCTTCTGGTCCTCATCTGAACTCATATGTCTATGGTCTCGACAAAGATCTGCATGCCACCTAAGAGGTGCCTCCTGAGCCCTGGTCCCACGTAGTTGTTGACAGCATTCGGAACCTTTGGGCTCAAGGGTGGCTCGCTCTGCTGGTGTTGGGCAAGTTCTGCGGGGGGGCGCCTCGGCGAGGATCTTGCCGAGGGAGTCCACCTCGCCCTCTTGCCCTCCTGCGCTTCTGGTCTTGGCGTCGTCTTGGTTGTCTTGTGCTTCGGCTTCTCTCCGACTTCCCTCCTCTACCCTGCTAAGAGTGGCCGCGGCACATGGCTCTGACTGCCTGTGCATAAATAAAGAGATCAAAAGTAGAGCCCCTACTTTTGTACACCGACACCAGTCCAACTTCACCCTGCTAATTAGAGATACGAAGCTAACTTAGAATTAGTTTACTATTGATGATGCCTACATCCGAGTAGTTGAATAGTATTTACAGTGACCTTTCTTGCACCATATTAGTGCTTGCCGTTCTAGACTTATCATCTACCATTCATATTCCCGTTGGCAACCACCCCTCTATGTTGCATGCGGATTTTTTAAATCTGCACTGTTCTAGATAACTGCATTGCCTGCCATATTTTTAAGTCACATAACTCTCATGCTATTGGACTAAATGCTTGTCAAATCTTGAATTTGTAATCTCAAATGCACACTATATTACTTAACACATTTAAGAACTAATGCACGTTGTGATATGAAGACAATTTTTTTGCAATATAAGACAAATTTGATTGTCCGAGTTCAAGCATTAACTGATGTGAGTTGAAATATATAAGAAACATAGCGTAACATAATCCACATATTATTGAACTAAATATTATTCAAAGTTTGATTTGGACAATCAAATACACATTGTTATCTTATTCGCGGGAATCTAATTGTCATATGCAGTTTCAAACTAGCAATCGGGCCATCCGATCTATTTCAGCTTCAAAGCCTTGCACGCAACAACTTTTCTACCACACACATGCAACATATTTGCAGTATTCCTTCTCCCGATGGTTAAAGACCACACAGAAAACGTCATCCCATTTCAAAATAACTCTTGCAGCAAAAATATTTATGTATGCAAGAAATCCATTGATCGTAGCAAAATCGCCGGGAAAGACGCGTAGGGCGTATGCATCATGGAAATAGTGTTTGCAATGGTGCAAATAACACTAACAACATGAACCAACAATTTGCAAAATACACCACAAAATCAGCATATCACGTTGGCATGTGTTTGCAATAGAACCGACACAAGCTTGTAGCATGTCGAGCAAACATATGTAGTATGAAAAATCTGTGAAATCCCTAACCTTCAGTTGGGAACACCGACCTCATCACCTAGGCTCACTGGCGTCGAATTCGGCTCACCGAAGCCCCGTCGGAGCCGGATCCGACGAGCCCGGACTCCCCTTCGGTATACCATCTCCCTGGGGGTATCGGCATGGTGGAGAACTTGGTTTCTCGAAGCTCAACCATTGTCATGTCCATATGGTGGCGAGCGAGATTCTGTGATCTCTCATGTTGTGACGATGGACAAGGACAGTACGAGCAACAACGCAACTATGTGAGAGCGGCGATGGGCGCGACAACCACATGGGATAGACGAGGAGTAGCAGGGCCACACACGCGGGGATAATTTCCCTGATTGATAATGCATTGCCATCATTTGCTTTAAATCTCCTTTCTTCTCTCTTCTTTTGGTATAATACCAAAGCCTCTAATTCATACTATTGCCTTAGACTTTCTTTTTATGCTTTTGCTTAGTTATAAGAAAAAAGTGACTGGCTATCTCGAAAAAAAAAATCAGACAACTTGCGAATGGAGGCTCTCATTTGTTTCTCCAAAATTACTACTCAATCCCTCCGTCTCCAATGGTGTGACTAAAATTCTCTACCGATTTTGTTTTTAAGAAAATCTATACCGATTTAAAATTCGCCAACAACCTCTTTTTTTGAAATATTTCGCCAACAACCTTCATTTAACGGAGTATCTCGCTTGTGTAAAATTCTTCGGCTTCCGCAGTATAGTAATTACTAGATGCCTCGTACTACTATAAACGTTTCCCACTGGCCGGTGGTCTCTCGCCTTCCTATGCACGTTCAAATAAATACAACCCTGCAGTTCCCAATCCTCACGCTCGATCGCGCCTGTACTTCTGCACTCTTCGTTTTCCTCTGCTCGGCATCTGTCGCGTGAACATGGCAGCTGGCACTAAGGGCGACGGCCCGGCGATCGGCATCGACCTCGGGACGACCTACTCCTGTGTGGCCGTGTGGCGGCCGGTGCACCAACGCGTGGAGGTCATCGCCAACGACCAGGGCAACCTCACCACGCCTTCCTGCGTCGCCTTCACCGACACCTGGCGTCTCATCGGCGACGCGGCCATGAACCAGGCTGCCATGAACCCCGTCAACACCGTCTTCGGTGAGAGCTACCAACTGACCACCACCTGCTAGTTCTTCTTCTTTTTAGCGGCTATCGTTCTGTTCGTTTATTAAGTTTCTCAGGTTCATAGGTTTGTGTTGCATATATTTCATATTCTTCAGTTGCCAAATGCTCACTCAGGTATTCAGATTCCTGCATCTTCTCTCCCATGTTCTTTTTGTTTGCTGAGATCGGTTTTTTTTCTTCAATATTGATCTGTGCCATGTTTTTTTTTTGCGGTGGTTCTGCCATGTAGTTATTTGTTTGTACAAGCTTCCAAGCACTAAGAACCCCTGTACTAGCTGGATTCAAAAAATGCTTGAATAAAATATACATCCAATTCCCATGTCCACTATATCCTAGTATATGATTACATTTGTGCAATCTATTATTTGATTAAAAGTTAGTACTACAACATAGGAAACACATACGAAAAAACAGGTTAATGATGACAGTGGAAACTTTCTTGTGAAATGTGGTGTAAAATAATAGCCCCTCTGTACACAATGTAAGACGTTTTTAGTGTACTAATACTCACCAAAAACATCTTAGATTTGTGTATAGTGGGAGTATTTAGGAAAAATCCTAAAACTTTAAAAATCAAGAAACTGCGTTAAAAGGTATATTTCCTAAGTTGCTATAAAAAATCCTTCAATCAAAAGAGGCCGCTTATATATGGACAGTATCAGGGTTTGGTGTAGAAACAATACATTGCAATTCCCCCATGAATATCAAGAAATATAATGTCAAAACTTAAGAGGTTATTTTTTGAAGGAAATAAAAACAGGACAAGTATTTCTGTTGTGGGATTTTTCAGATTGTATCATGTAACGATATTTGTTTATTTTGTGCCAATGCTTATAAACTGAATATAGTAACTAGCATCTCTAGTTATTTGTTTATTTTGATTGTAGATTATTATTTCATTGAGGACTGAAAAACTATAATTTTATATAGCTTAGTTACATTATAAAAAAGTTAGACAATATGAATAACCAAAACATATATTCATGAAAGCACATAGTTTTCTGTTATGCAAATGTTGAGCCGTTTTTTTTTATTTTGGCAATATTGAGTGGCTTATTAATTTAACTCTTATCACACAATTGTAAGTTTCATAAATTGCAAATTAATGCACAACAAACTACATAATCAAGACCCAATTCCAGATAATTACGTATTAATTAGTGATTGGCCATATCAAAATACAACAAACAATAAATTTGCATTTGTGATGTGGGGTTGTTTTGTGAAAATGCTTTCTGAACCTGGTATTTTTGTTATCAAACTGGTTTGTAATAGCAAGGCGAAATGATATTTAAGTATATATGTTCTGTGATGCGTTGGTTCTTAAATTTAGAATGAAGTGAAAATACTCTTTTGGTATTTAATTTCATAGATATATGTCTTCTTTTGTGAAATACACTATTGTATTGAAACTAACTACATCGATTTTTCCAGATGCAAAGCGGCTGATCGGTCGACGCTTCAGCGAAGAGTCGGTGCAAGGAGATATGAAGTTGTGGCCTTTCAAAGTCATTTCAGGCCGTAGCGATCGACCAATGATCGTGGTGAAGTACAGGGGCGAGGAGAAGCAGTTCGCTGCTGAAGAAATATCCTCCATGGTGCTTGTCAAGATGAGGGAGACAGCGGAGACCTACCTTGGCACCACGGTGAAGGATGCTGTCATCACCGTGCCAGTCTACTTCAACGACTCGCAGCGCCAGTCCACCCTCGATGCTGGTGCCATTGCTGGCCTCAACGTCACGCGCATTATCAACGAGCCCTCCGCCGCAGCCATCGCCTACGGTCTCGACGATACTTCTGCTAATGGTGAAGCTAAGACGGTGCTCATATTTGATTATGGTGGTGGCACCTTGGATATCTCTGTCATCAAAATTGACAATGGTACCTTTAATGTCAAGGCCACGTCTGGTGACACCCACCTTGGAGGGGAGGATCTCAACAACCGGATGGTGGAGCATTTCGTGCAGGATTTCTTGAAGAAACACAAGAGTGACCTCAGAAGCAACCCGAAGGCGCTGATGCGGCTCAGGACTGCTTGCGAGAGGGCCAAGAGGATGTTGTCTTCCACGGCAGAGGCTAAGATCGAGATCGACTCCCTCCACGACGGCATTGACTTCTACGCGACCATCACCCGCGCCCGGTTCGAGGAACTCAACTTGGACCTCTTCAGCAAGTGCATTATGCATGTGGCGAAGTGCCTTGGCGACGCCGAGATGGACAAGTCACAGGTCCATGACGTTGTGCTTGTGGGTGGCTCCACCAAGATCCCCAAGGTGCAGCAGCTGCTGCAGGATTTCTTTCACGGGAAGAAGCTCTGCAAGAGCATCAACCCCGACGAGGCCGTCGCCTACGGCGCTGCTGTCCAAGCCGCCATCCATAACGGCCAGTACAACCAGAAGGTGAAGGACTTGGTCCTTCTCGATGTCACGCCGCTGTCGCTCGGGATAGAGTTGGTAGGTGGTGTCATGAGCGTGGTGATACCCAGGAACACTACCATCCCGGCCAAGAAGGAGAGGGGTTATACAACCGACGTTGACTACCAGACCGCCGTGCCCTTCTCGGTGTACGAGGGGGAAGCAGGGTTGGTCAAGGATAACAATCTGCTCGGCATGTTCAATCTCACTGGCGTCCCTCCAGCGCCGAGGCTCGTGCCAAAGCTCAATGTGACGTTCGAAATCAATGCAAGTGGCATCCTGGAAGTAACGGCGGAGGAAAGGCCGACCGGAAACAAGAACAGCATCACCATCACCAACGACAAGGGCGGGCTGAGCAAGCAAGAGATTGATAGGATGGTTCGTGATGCCAACAAGTACTAGTCCGACGACAAGAGAAAAAAGTGAAGGAACGATCATGGCCATGAGGGTCCTGAAGCTTGTTTAATCCTAAAATCACTCTGCTTTTGATTTACCATGGATGCTTATTAGTACCGGTACTATTCTGCAACTTCTGGCATTGCGCATGTGCATGTTCGTCCTAGCCTGGCTTGTGTTTACTGTTATTTTGTTTTGTGAACCATGTTCATCTGGTGACAGTGAGTAATTGCCTAAGGTGATCCGGTGCCTAGTATTTGCTTAAGTCAACGTAAAAGAATGTGTGTCTCAAGTGCTCATAGCATACTTTGGTGTTTGTGTATCTCAAACATCACTCTTCGTTAGCAAGCCAAAATTCATTTTGTAAATTGAACATTTGTTTGCGCACAGCGACCCCTCTGATGGAGTACTTGCTCTGTTCAGGTTTTCATTTTTTCTGTTGGTTTCTTTCACGGTTTCTTTTAATGTCACCTTTATTTTTTAAAATATTCAGAAAATCCAAAACATGTTAAAAATAAAAAAATATCGCATTTAAATAATTTTTAAAAATTACAAAGTATGTTCACAATTTTTTAAAACGAGCACATTTTTCCAAAATGGTCTGAAGATCTAAAAAAATGCTCACATCAAATTAAAATTTTCCTGTGTTTTCTTAAAACCATTGGAAAGTGGAACATGGAAAAAACCGCTCGCTCGCTACTTGTCAGGGTTGCTGCTATCTAGAGTAATGGGCCAGGCCAGAAAACGTCCCTTTGCAATTTGGCTGCATTTTGATGCATAATGTGTCATACCAGAGCTCCTGTGATTCCTGATGTAAAAACAAAAAGAGCTCCTGTGATTCCCTACCCCCCCCCCCCCCCATTGCGACAAATTGCCGCGGAAAGGCACAGGGGAAGGGAGGGAGCGAGTTGTACTCATTTTGGTCATTTTGATCTCTTAGGGGCTGTTTGGATTGTGACTATATTTGTCATATATTGCCACATGATTTTTACCACACTTCCTTACTTGAGTTGCTCAAATTGTTAGCCACATTTTGGCTTGCCTAAGGGAATCTTGCCACACTTTCTATGTATATGACATGTGGGGTTCACTGCTCATAAAAATATTCTTGCCTTAGGTGTGGCTAGAACCAAACACCTACCTAACTTGGTCAAACTTGCCTAAGGTGAGGTGTGGCAAAGTGTGGCAAGGTGTGGCCGGAAACCAAACAACCCCTAACGTCCTTCCTCATGCCTAAGCAAAAGCACTCATTGGAATCCGTTCTCTGCCCCTCCAAATATTTGGAACCAAATCATTATTTTAATGAGTAGACGTGCTATGTGTATCGACTTGTGCTAAAGCATCTGATATCATATTGGAAGTTGTTTTTGCTTGATATGGTACTCTGCTTTCCAATTTGCTTCTAGCACAAACTACAAATCCTACTTCAAAAACATTTAGATGAAGCAAAGCCTTTCACATTATCAAAATACATGTATTAGACAAGGTAATGTTAGAACTTGGAAGTGATCAAATCATATGCTTTTGTGCAAATCAGTTCTTGCTCTATGCTTAGGATATCTGAAATTATATATTCATACTTTATATGTGTTTCGATATGTTAGCATATGAGCGTCAATTTGATTTTTGCGTCAAGTTTCATGCGTAGACATATGTGATGAGGCATGTATTAGATTCCGATAGGTTGTGAATTAGATACAACTTAACATTAGGTGTTATTTGAGTCGAAAATCAATGATCTGAACTTGTTTTCTTCCAAGCAGACCACCTCACTGAATTCCCAAATAAGCTCAATCACCATCTATTGCCTCTAAAAGAAAGGCTTAGCTTTTGATGTTTTATTCAGTTTTGTCTAGGGCTGGTTAGTTCAAATCTAAAAAAAATAGAAGTTTTTGTATGGACGATACGTGTGGCATTTAGAAAAAAGGCTCTATTTTTTCAAAAAAATCTTCATGTCTTGCTTGTGCACTGCATCATGATATTGTCCAGAAATAGCACACAGCAATATTGTGTCTCTCTATCCACCAGAACACACTTACATGCACGCACGTATGCAAGCGTTATAGGCAAACACACACACCCTCCTACCCACACTCACACAACGATACATAAAATTGAGTTGAGCATATAAGAAGCTATGCTCAAATTAGATAGGACGTGGTGAGGCTCGAATCTGGGCTTTTTTACCCACCAACTTCTGGCGCCAACGAGTAAGCCTCCAGGACTTTCTCCACAATACAAGAGCTAGAAAAAACAACAAGATAAATGACACGTATGTTGTATCTCCATTATAGTGAGTGTACGCTCACCAACAAGCATATGACATGGGCGGCCCAATAGCGAGAAGAACAAGAGCGCTTTCTGGTGATATTTTTCCTCATTTTTTTTCAAGTGTTCTTTACACTGGTTTTCAGTTCAATTTTTGTTCATTCCTTCTATTTTTTCTGTTTTTCTTTCTTTTCGTTTTCTTTCCTTTTTCACCTTTTAGCCTTTTATTTCCCTTTATAATTTTGTTTGTTTTTCCTTTTTTTATTAACTACATAAATATTTTTGAAACTACTGAAATTTTTTGTTAAGTGCGTTGAACATTTTTTAAATTATGTGAATACTTCTATTTTCTGTTTCATTTCAATAGTTTAAATATGTGATCCTTCTTTGTTTTCCTTTCGTAGATTCCATTGTTCCTTTTATATTTCCTTTTTCTTCCAGTTGTATGAAAGAAATATGTAGAGTGTTTGAAAAATATCCATTTTATCGAAAAAAATATTTATTGTGTATTAAAAATATTATTGTGTATTTAAAAATGGTGATTGATTTTTAAACAGTCTATAGTCTATTTAAAAAGTGCTCATCTTGTATTTTAAATATAATGTTTAGTGTTTGTAAAATAATGTTCCTCGTGTTTTAGAAAAGGTCCAACACACATTTCAAAATGTACATTGTGTATTTCTATAAATGATCACTAAGTCTCTACAAATGGCCAAGGCTTGGGTCTGGGTGTGGTACGGTGTGTGGGGGGAGGGCAGGTGGGGTTTCGCTTTGGTGTGGCGTGGGGTATTGACGCTTACACAGCCGCCAGGAATACACACACGAACCGACGGAACGACCCCATGCACTTACAAGGAGGCCCCACTCTGCAGGCCAAACCCCTCGATCAACCAGAGGCATCCCCATCATGGGAGCTTAGTGTTTTAGGTGATAGGTATGTTACAAGCATTACAGATTGTTTGCAGGTAATCTACAGAGTTACTGGGTGGATCCGTACGTGGCCGACACTCAGTTGTGTGGAAGTCAATGAGCATATGGTTTATGGGTGCAACCATTGAAAGACAGTAGTACGGGATATCTACAGCCGGTTTGAATGGCGGTCCAACAATAGAATAGGTGTATAGTCGTCCAGTTCTATTTTTGTTTGTTGTGGCTTAGAGTTGCCCTTTTGTTTAATTCACGATGAGTTTTTTTTTATCATATTACATACTTACTGGATTATTTGGTTAATCCTCCTTTTCTAAAAAGAAGTATGTTACAAGCGCCCAACATATATACCATGTCTATGAGGGCATAAAACGTAATGCAAAAAATTAGCCGATGAGTATACATCGTAGAATGCACGAGTATACAGAATGCATGTTACATATAGAGGATTCTGATGTGTAGATCGAATGCATGTTACATAGTAGAGGATTCTGATGCGTAGATCGGATGGATGCTATTTTATCTAGTAGGTAGTAAATCTAATTGCTATAACAATTTTGATGATGTGGAAGCATGCATATTGGGACAATTTGAAATTTCAGAGATCACTTTCTTAGGTACTCCTATGTAAAATAGGAGGCAACCTCACAAAACGTATAAGGGCAGTATGGTTGTTTGACCATAATGTATATCCACCTCCATATACAAGTTGTATGTATACATACACAAACCAGCGTGCAGCCCCTCCGTCTGGGCTTGGACGATTTTTTTTTTCTATTTTTAACCTTCAAAAAAGATGTGCATCAGGTAGGAATTGAACTCTCAATCTCTAAGTTTACTTCCACACACTTTAACAAACTAGGACATCTAACTTGCCATGCCTAGTTACTTATTTTATTCTTCTTGTTGTGCATCTTCTTAGTTATTTTTTGTTTGGCCCTTTTATTCTCCGGTTTTATTCTCTTTTTATTTTCTCCCTAAAAACGTTCTTGTTCCCGTGTTAACAAAACGAGTCACGCACATGGTGTTAAGCACATATAGTTAAAACAACCAAAAATATTAAATACAAAAGGTGAGCGTGTTTCAGAAAATGAACGAAGGAAACGTCCACACACACAAGATTGATGGATGATCATTCCGTGTTGTCTGTCTACATGACGAACAGGTTCTTGTCACATGAGTCGCCATGTTGGTCCTAAAAAAAATTAAGTTAAATGCAAAACAAAAAATGAGTCGTGTTTCAAGGAACGGATGAAACGTACGCCGACCGGTCCGCGCGTGGTTTACTGGTTTCAATGACTAGCTACCTACACTCTTTTTTTTAATAATTCAAAGAAAAACTATATACACTCTTTTCTTTTCATTTGCGTAAAAATCATGAAGATTTTTTTAAATTCACGAACATTTTACAAATCCATGAACTTATTTTTTGAATCCGTGGTTTTTTTTCAAATTAATAATGTTTTTTATTTTGTACACTTTTATCAATTTTGTGTTGTCAAATTCGTGAAGTTTTTTTCAAATCGATGAACTTTTTCCAATTTTCATGAACTTTTTCAAATTGCTGAACATTTATGTCAAATTCATTAACTTTTTTCAATTTCATGAACTATTTTGTCACATTAGCTTACTTTTTTCAAATCAATGAACATTTTTTATATCAACAAATACATCATGTTCAACAGGGGCCGTCCGGGTCGGCCAGTAGGGCAAGTCTTGAAGCACTTTTTTCTCACCTCCACCAAACGTATCCAAAAAATTTCCACACAACGTCAACACCATGGCAAGCATGGATGCCAAGTTTCATTGGTTTTCGACGTTTAATGCATTTTCTAGGATTTTCCTAGTGGAAAAACCCCAAAACATAGGCCGGACGTGACACAATGTGCGACCGGTGTCCAAATTCGTTCAAATTTTCTATGAGGGGCTACCAACCCATTGGAAAAATTTGGTGTCACTTTATGCATGGCATGAAACATGGCATGTACAACCTGAACATTTCGGGTATGTCGGTACTGCAAGTCTCGAAGCGTTTTTTTTTCACCTCCACCAAATGGACCTAAATGTTTTTCACACAACAGAGACATCATGGCATCATGCCAAGTTTCGTTGGTTTCAACATTTCATGCATTTTACATGGTTTCCCTTGTGAAAAAACCCTAAAACACAGGCCGGATGTGAGGCAATATGTGTTGGGTGTCTGAAATTGTTTAATTTTTGCGTGGGGGACTTCGATGGGCATTCCCATATGCTGGCAATTTCGGTGTCATTTCATGCATGGCAACAAATACACCATGTTCAACCGGGGCCATTCGGGTCTACCGATAGGGCAAGTCTCGAAGCACTTTTTTTTCACCTCCACCAAACATACCCAAATTTTTCCCACACAATAGCATCACCGTGGCCAGCATGCATGCTAAGTTTCTTTAATTTCTAGCATTCTATGCATTTTCTACGGTTTTCCCATTGAAAAAAAATCCTAAAACACATGCCGGACGTGACACGACGTGCATTTAGTGTTTGAATTTGTTCAATGTTTGCATGGTGGGCTGCCATGGGCATGCCCACATGCTGAAAAAATTTGGTAGCATTTCGTGCATGGCAACAACTACACCATGCGCAACCAGGACCGTATGGGTCCGCGGTAGGGCAAGTCTCGAAGCACTTTTTTTCACCTGCACAAAATGTACCCAAATTTTTTCCACGCAATGGCACCACCATGGCCAGGATGCATGCCAAGTTTTGTTCATTTCTGGCATTCTATGCATTTTTTATGTATTCCCAGATGAAACCCCCCTAAAACAAAAGGCGGATGTGACGCAACGTGCGTTCGGTGTCCGAGTTCGTTTAATTTTTGCGTGGGGGACTGCCATGGCCATGCCCACATGCTATCAAAATTTGGTGGCATTCCGTGCATGCCAACCCAATTTTTTTCCACAATGACATAACCATGGCCAGCATGCATGCCAAGTTTCGTTCATTTCTCGCACTCTATGCATTTTCTATGGTTTTCTCGGTGAAAAAACTCTAAAACATAGGCTAGACGTGACGCGACGTGTTTGGTGTCTGAACTCGTTCATTTTTGCGTGGGAGCGGAGTTGCTCGAGTGTTGCGCCAGGTGCTACCTCTTGAGCACTGCGTTGGTTTTTCCTTGAAGAGTAAAGGGTGATGCAGCAAAGTAGTATAAGTATTTCCCTCAGTTTTTGAGAACCAAGGTATCAATCCAGTAGGAGACAACATGCAAGTCACCTTGCACCTACACAAACAAATAAGAACCTCGCAACCAACGCGATAAAGGGGTTGTCAATCCCTTCAAGGTCACTTACGAGAGTGAGATCTGATAGAGATAATGAGATAAATATTTTTGATATTTTTATGACATAGATTGGAAAATAAAGATTGCAAAATAAAATAGATTGGAAACTGATACGTCTCCAACGTATCTATAATTTTTGATTGCTCCATGCTATATTATCTACTGTTTTAGACAATATTGGGCTTTATTATCCACTTTTATATTATTTTTGGGACTAACCTATTAACGGGAGGCCCAGCCCAGAATTGTTGTTTTTGCCTATTTCAGTGTTTCGAAGAAAAGGAATATCAAACGGAGTCGAAACGGAATGAAATCAACTGGAGAAGTTATTTTTGGAAGGAAAGCTGCCGGAAAAACTTGGAGTGCACGCCAGGGGAGTCCCGGGCTGCCCACGAGGGTGGGGGGCGCGCCCACCCCCCTAGGGCGCGCCCCCTGCCTCGTGGACAGCCCGGAGGTCCACCGACGTACTTCTTTCACCCATATATACCCACGTACCCTAAAACTTCCGACGAACAGAATAGATCGGGAGTTCCGCCGCCGCAAGCCTCTGTAGCCACCAAAAGTCAATCGGGACCCTGTTCCGGCACCCTGCAGGAGGGAGGGGGACCCTCACCGGTGGCGATCTTTATCATCCCGGCGCTCTCCATGACGAGGAGGGAGTAGTTCACCCTCAGGGCTGAGGGTATGTACCAGTAGCTATGTGTTCGAACTCTCTCTCTCTCTCGTGTTCTTGATTTGGCACGATCTTAATGTATCGCGAGCTTTGCTATTATAGTTGGATCTTATGTTTCTTCTCCCCCTCTACTCTCTTGTAATGGATTGAGTTTTTAATGACTTGAGAACACTTGATGTAAGTCTTGCCATGCGTATCTGTGGTGACAATGGGATATCACGTGATTCACTTGATGTATGTTTTGGTGATCAACTTGTGGGTTCCGCCCATGAACCTATGCATAGGGGTTTTGGCACACGTTTTCGTCATGATTCTCCGGTAAAAACTTTGTGGAACTCTTTGAGGTTCTATGTGTTGGTTGAATAGATGAATCTGAAATTGTGTGATGCATATCGTATAATCATACCCACGGATACTTGAGGTAACATTGGAGTATCTAGGTGACATTAGGGTTTTGGTTGATTTGTATCTTAAGGTGTTATTCTAGTACGAACTTTAGGGCTATTTGTGACACTTATAGGAAGAGCCTAACGGATTGATTGGAAAGAATAACTTTGAGGTGGTTTCGTACCCTACCATAATCTCTTGGTTTGTTCTCCGCTATTAGTAAATTTGGAGTGACTCTTTGTTGCATGTTGAGGGATAGGTATATGATCTAATTATGTTATTATTGTTGAGAGAACTTGCACTAGTGAAAGTATGAACCCTAGGCCTTGTTTCAACACATTGCAATACCGTTTACGCTCACTTTTATCATTAGTTACCTTGCTGTTTTTATATTGTCAGATTACAAAAACCTATATCTACCATCCATATTGCACTTGTATCACCATCTCTTCGCCGAACTAGTGCACCTATACAATTTACCATTGTATTAGGTGTGTTGGGGACACAAGAGACTCTTTGCTATTTGGTTGCAGGGTTGTTGGAGAGAGACCATTTTCATCCTACGCCCCCCACGGATTGATAAACCTTCGGTCATCCACTTGAGGGAAATTTGCTACTGTCCTACAAACCTCTGCACTTGGAGGCCCAACAACGTCTACAAGGAGAAGGTTGCGTAGTAGACATCGGAAACTTATATGATGGAAGATAGACCCGGGGGCCATATGTTTCACTAGTTGCTTCTCTCAAGATAGCATAAGTATTATGGTGGATGAAGAAATTACTGTCGATCAATTGATAGAAAAGTGCATAATTATGGGAATATCTAGGCATGATCATGTATATAGGCATCACGTCCGCGACAAGTAGACCGAAACGATTCTGCATCTACTACTATTACTCCACACATCGATCGCTATTTAGCATGCATCTAGAGTATTAAATTCATAAGAACAGAGTAATGCATTAGGCAAGATGACATGATGTAGATGTTGGGGAACGTAGTAATTTCAAAAAAATTCCTACGCACATGCAAGATCATGGTGATGCATAGCAACGAGAGGGGAGAGTGTTGTCTACGTACCCTAGTAGACCGACGCGGAAGCATTGACACAACGTAGAGGAAGTAGTCGTACGTCTTCCCGATCCGACCGATCCAAGCACCGTTACTCCGGCACCTCCGAGTTCTTAGCACACGTACAGCTCGATGACGCTCCCCGGGCTCCGATCCAGCAAAGCTTCGGGGATGAGTTCCGTCAGCACAATGGCGTGGTGACGATGATGATGTTCTACCGACGCAGGGCTTCGCCTAAGCACTACAACGATATGATCGAGGTGGAATATGGTGGCAGGGGGCACCGCACACGGCTAAGGAACGATCACGTGGATCAACTTGTGTGTTCTAGGGTGCCCCCCTGCCCCCGTATATAAAGGAGCAAGGGAGAGGCCGGCCGGCCCTATGGGGCGCGCCAAGGGGAGGGGGAGTCCTCCTCCTAGTGGGAGTAGGACTCCCCTTTCCTAGTCCAACTAGGAGACTTGAGGGGGAAGGAAAGAGAGGGAGAGGGAGAGGGAAAGGGGGGCCGCGCCCCCCCTCCTAGTCCAATTCGGACTCCCCATGAGGGGGGGCGCGCCACCTCTTGGGCTGCTGCCCTCTCTCTCCCCTCAGGCCCAATAAGGCCCATTACTTCCCCGGGGGGTTCCGGTAACCCCTCCGGCACTCCGGTTTTATCCGAAATCACCCGGAACACTTCCGGTGTCCGAATATAGCCGTCCAATATATCAATCTTTATGTCTCGACCATTTCGAGACTCCTCATCATGTCCGTGATCACATCCGGGACTCCGAACTAACTTCGGTACATCAAAATGCATAAACTCATAATAACTGTCATCGTAACGTTAAGTGTGCGGACCCTATGGTTCGAGAACAATGTAGACATGACTGAGACAAATCTCCGGTCAATAACCAATAGCGGGACCTGGATGCCCATATTGGCTCCTACATATTCTACGAAGATCTTTTATCGGTCAGACCGCATAACAACATACGTTGTTCCCTTTGTCACCGGTATGTTACTTGCCCGAGATTCGATCGTCGGTATCCAATACCTAGTTCAATCTCGTTACTGGCAAGTCTCTTTACTCGTTCCGTAATACATCATCTCGCAACTAACTCATTAGTTGCAATGCTTGCAAGGCTTATGTGATGTGCATTACCGAGAGGGCCCAGAGATACCTCTCCGACAATCGGAGTGACAAATCCTATTCTCGAAATATGCCAACCCAACATCTACCTTTGGAGACACCTGTAGAGCTCCTTTATAATCACCCAGTTACGTTATGACGTTTCGTAGCACACAAAGTGTTCCTCCGGCAAACGGGAGTTGCATAATCTCATAGTCATAGGAACATGTATAAGTCATGAAGAAAGCAATAGCAACATACTAAACGATCGGGTGCTAAGCTAATGGAATGGGTCATGTCAATCAGATCATTCACCTAATGATGTGATCCCATTAATCAAATAACAACTCTTTGTTTTCATGGTTAGGAAACATAACCATCTTTGATTAACGAGCTAGTCAAGTAGAGGCATACTAGTGACACTGTTTGTCTATGTATTCACACATGTATTATGTTTCCGGTTAATACAATTCTAGCATGAATAATAAACATTTATCATGATATAAGGAAATAAATAATAACTTTATTATTGCCTCTAGGGCATATTTTCCTTCAGTAGAGGGATAAACTCAAGCAATATGATATAAACCCCATCTTTTTATCCTCGATGGCAACAATACAATACGTGCCTTGCTGCCCCTGTTGTCACTGGGAAAGGACACCGCAAGATTGAACCCAAAGCTAAGCACTTCTCCTATTGCAAGAAACATCAATCTAGGAGGCCAAACCAAACTGATTATTCGAAGCGACTTGCAAAGATAACAAATCATACATAAAAGATTTCAGAGAAGAATCAAATATTGTTCATAGATAAACTTGATCATAAACCCGCAATTCATCGGATCTCGACAAACACACCGCAAAAGAGTTACATCAAATAGATCTCCAAGAAGATCGAGGAGAACTTTGTATTGAGATCCAAAGAGAGAGAAGAAGCCATCTAGCTAATAACTATGGACCCGAAGGTCTGTGGTAAACTACTCACACATCATCGGAGAGGCTATGGTGTTGATGTAGAAGCCCTCTGTGATCGATTCCCCCTCTGGTGGAGCCCTGGAAAAGGCCCCAAGATGGGATCTCTTGGGTGCAGAAGGTTGCAGCATTGGAAATAGGGTTTCATGGTGCTCTTGGATGTTTTTGGGGTATATGGATATATATAGGAGGAATAAGTAGGTCGGTGGAGCTGCGAGGGGCCCACGAGGGTGGGGGCGCGCCTCCCTGCCTCGTGGCCACCTCGCTTCTTTCTTGACGTCTACTCCAAGTCCCCTGGGTCACGTTTGTTCCGAAAATAACTCTCCTGAAGGTTTCATTCCGTTTGGATTTCGTTTGATATTTCTTTTGTGTGAAACACTGAAATAGGAAAAAAATACCAATTTGCACTGGGCCTTGGGTTAGTAGGTTAGTCCCAAAAATAATATAAAAGTGTATAATAAAGCCCATTAAACATCCAAAATAAATAATATAATAGCATGGAACAATCAAAAATTATAGATATGTTGGAGACGTATCAAGCATCCCCAAGCTTAATTCCTGCTCGTCCTCAAGTAGGTAAATGATAAAAACAGAATTTTTGATGTGGAATGCTACCTAGCATAATTCTCAATGTAATTTTCTTCATTGTGGCTTGAATATTCAGATCAGAAAGATTCAAGACAAAAGTTTAATATTGACATAAAAATAATAATACTTCAAGCATACTAACTAAGCAATCATGTCTCCTCAAAATAACATGGCAAAATAAAGTTCATCCCTACAAAATCATATAGGTTGGTCATGCTCAATTTTCGTCACACAAGAATGCTCTCATCATGCACAACCCCGATGACAAGCCAAGCAATTGTTTCATACTTTAGTAATTTCAAATGTTTTTCAACTTTCACGCAATACATGAGCGTGAGCCATGGATATAGCACTATGGGTGGAATAGAATATAATGATAGGGGTTATGTGGGGAAGACAAAAAATAAGAAAGTCTCACATTGTCGCGGCTAATCAACGGGCTAGGGAGATGCCCATCAATTGATGTCAATGCAAGGAGTAGGGATTGCCACGCAACGGATGCACTAGAGCTATAAATGTATGAAAGCTCAACAAAAGAAACTAAGTGGGTGTGCATCCAACTTGCTTGCTCACGAAGACCTAGGGCATTTGAGGAGGCCCATTGTTGGAATATACAAGCCAAGTTCTATAATGAAAAATTCCCACTAGTACATGAAAGTGACAAAACAAGAGACCCTCTATCATAAAGATCATGGTGCTACTTTGAAGCAAAAGTGTGAAAAAAAGGATAGTAGCATTGTCCCTTTGTATTTCTATTTTTTGGGCCCTTTTTTGGCCTTTATCTTTTTTTATTTGGGACAATGCTCTATTAATGATGATCATCACACTTCTATTTATTTACAACTCGATACTAGAACAAAATATGACTCTATATGAATGCCTTCGGCGGTGTACCGGGAAGGGCAATGAATCAAGAGTGACATGTATGATAAATTATGCATGGTGGTTTTGCCACAAATACGATGTCAACTACATGATGATGCAAAGCAATATGACAATGATGATGCATGTCATGATGAACGGAACGGTGGAAAGTTGCATGGCAATATATCTTGGAATGGCTATGGAAATGCCATAATAGGTAGGTACGGTGGCTGTTTTGAGGAAGATATAATGAGGTTTATGTGTGATAGAGCGTATCATATGACGGGGTTTGGATGCACCGGCGAAGTTTGCACCAACTCTCAAGGTGAGAAAGGGCAATGCACGGTACCGAAAAGGCTAGCAATGATGGAAAGGTGAGAGTGCGTATAATCCATGGACTCAACATTAGTCATAAAGAACTCACATACTTATTGCAAAAATCTACAAGTCATCAAAAACCAAGCACTACACGCATGCTCCTAGGGGGATAGATTGCTAGGAAAAGACCATCGCTCGTCCCCGACCGCCACTCATAAGGAAGAGAATCAAAGAACACCTCATGTTTCAAATTTGTTACACAACGGTTACCATACGTGCATGCTACGGGACTTGCAATCTTCAACACAAGTATTTATCAAATTCACAACTACTCAACTAGCACAACTCTAATATCACCATCTTTATATCTCAAAACAATTATCAAGTATCAAACTTCTCATAGTATTCAATGCACTTCTTTATGAAAGTTTTTATTATACCACAGTAAATTACCATGCTGTTCTAAAGGACTCTCAAAATAATATAAGTGAATCATGGGAGATCAATAATTTCTATAAAATAAAACCACCACCGTGCTCTAAAAGATATAAGTGAAGCACTAGAGCAAAATTATTTAGCTCAAAAGGTATAAGTGAAGCACATAGAGTATTTTAATAAATTCCGATTCTTGTGTGTCTCTCCCAAAAGGTCTGTCCAGCAAGGATGACTGTGGTAAACTAAAAAGCAAAGACTCAAATCATACAATACACTCCAAGCAAACCACATATCATGTGGTGAATAAAAATATAGCCTCAAGTAAAGTTACCAATGGACGAAAACGAAAGAGGGGATGTCTTCTGGGACATCCCCAAGCTTAGGCTTTTGGTTGTCCTTGAATTTACCTTGGGGTGCCTTGGGCATCCCCAAGCTTAGGCTCTTGCCACTCCTTATTCCATAATCCATCAAATCTTTACCCAAAAGTTGAAAACTTCACAACACAAAACTCAATAGAAAATCTCATGAGCTCCGTTAGTATAAGAAAACAAACCACCACTTAAGGTACTGTAATTAACTCATTCTTTATTTATATTGGTGTTAAACCTACTGTATTCCAACTTCTCTATGGTTCATACCCTCCGATACTAGCCATAGATTCATCAAAATAAGCAAATAACACACGAAAAACAGAATCTGTCAAAAACAGAACAGTCTGTAGTAATCTGTAGGTTTCGAATACTTTTGTAACCCCAAAAATTCTGAAATAAGCTGGTGGACGTGATTAATTTGTCTATTAATCATATGCAAAAAGAATCAACCTAATCACACTCTCCAGTAAAAAATGACAACATATCTCGTGAGCGCTAAAGTTTCTGTTTTTTACAGCAAGATCGCAAAAACTACCCCCAAGTCTTCCCAAAGATTCTAATTGGCACAAACACTAATTAAAAGTATAAAACCACATCTAAACAGAGGCTATATGAATTATTTATTACTAAGCAGAATCAAAAAGCAAGAAACAAAAATAAAATTGGGTTGCCTCCCAACAAGCGCCATCGTTTAACACCCTAGCTAGGCATCAAGAATAGATCTAGGTATTGTCATCTTTGGTATGCAATTCATAGGTAGCTCTCATAATAGATTCATAAGGTAATTTAATTTTCTTTCTAGTAAAGTTTTCCATGCCTTTCCTTAACGGAAATTGTAATCTAATATTCCCTTCTTTCATATCAATAATTGCACCAATCGTTCTAAGGAAAGGTCTACCAAGAATAATGGGACATGTAGGATTGCAATCAATGTCAAGAACAATGAAATCTACGGGCACATAATTCCTATTTTCAACAATAAGAACATCATTAATCCTTCCCATAGATTTCTTAATAGTGGAATCCGCAAGATGCAAATTTAAAGAACAATCATCAAATTCACGGAAACCTAACACATCACACAAAGTTTTTGGAATCATGGAAACACTAGCACCCAAATCACATAAAGCATATCATTCATGATCTTTAATTTTAAGTTTAATAGTAGGTTCCCACTCATCATGAAGTTTTCTAGGGATAGAAACTTCTAATTCAAGCTTTTCTTCATAAGATTGCATTAAAGCATCAATGATATGTTTGGTAAAAGCTTTATTTTGACTATAAACATGCGGAGAATTTAGCACGGATTGTAACAAGGAAATACAATCTATCAAAGAGAAATTATCATAATTAAATCCCTTAATATCCAAAATAGTGGGTTCATTGCTATGTAAAGTTTTGACCTCTTCAATCCCACTTTTATTAATTTTTGCATCAAGATCTAAAAACTCCGAATCATTGGGACACCTTTTAACTAAAGTTGATTAATCTCCAGTCTCATCATTATCAATATTCATATTGCAAAACAAATATTTAATAGGAGACACATAAATCACTTTTAGATCTTCATCCTTATTATCATCAAAACTAGAAGAACACGCTTTTATAAAGCAATCCTTTTTAGCATGCATCCTAGCGGTTCTTTCTTTGCACTCATCAATGGAAATTCTCATGGCTTTGAGAGACTCATTGATATCATGCTTAGGTGGAATAGATCTAATTTTCAAAGAATCAACATCAAGAGAAATTCTATCCACGTTCCTAGCCAACTCATCAATCTTAGACAATTTTTCTTCAATCAAAGCATTGAAACTCTTTTGTGAACTAATAAATTCTTTAATACTAGATTCAAAATCAGAGGGCATCTTATTAGAATTTCCATAAGAATTGTTGTAGCAATTACCATAATTATTAGAGGAATTACTAGGATACGGCCTAGGATTAAAGTTTCCTCTATACGCGTTGTTACCAAAATTGTTCCTACCAACAAAATTCACATCCATAGATTTATTATTATTCTCAATCAAAGTAGACAAAGGCATATCATTAGGATCAGAATAAACACTCTTATTAGCAAACAATTTCATAAGTTCATCAATCTTTCCACTCAAAACATTAATTTCTTCTATAGCATGAACCTTTTTACTAGTAGATCTTTCGGTATGCCATTGAGAATAATTAACCATAATATAATCTAGGAGTTTAGTAGCTTCTCCAAAAATGATTTTCATAAAAGTGCCTCCCGCGGCCGAATCTAAAAGATTTCTAGAAGCAAAATTCAATCCAGCATAAAAAATTTGTATGATCATTCATAAATTCAAACCACGAGTAGGGCAATTGCGAATCATTAATTTCATCCTCTCCCAAGATTCTGCAACATGCTCATGATCTAGTTGTTTAAAGTTCATAATATCGTTTCTAAGAGAGATGATCTTAGCGGGAGAAAAATACTTAAGAGATAAAAGCATCTTTGCACTTATTCCAAGAATCAATACTATTTTTAGGCAAAGAGGAAAACCAAGTTTTAGCACGCTCTCTAAGCGAAGACGGGAATAGCTTCAATTTAAAAATATCATTATCTACATCTTTCTTCTTTTGCATATCATACAAATCAACAAAGCTGTTTAGATGGGTAGTGGCATCTTCACTAGGAAGGCCGGAAAACGGATCTTTCATGACAAGATTCAGCAAAGCAGTATTAATTTCACAAGATTCAGCATCGGTAAGGGGAGCAATCGAGTGCTAATAAAATCATTATTGTTGGTATTGGAGAAATCACACAATTTAGTATTATCTTGAGCCATCGTGACAAACAATCCAACACACAAGCACACAAGAAGCAAGCGAAAAAGAGGCGAATGGAAAAGGAGGGCGAACGAAAGAGGGCGAATAAAACGGCAAGGGTGAAGTGGGGGAGAGGAAAACGAGAGGCAAATGGCAAATAATGTAATACGAGGGATAAGAGTTTGTGATGGGTACTTGGTATGTCTTGACTTGTGCGTAGATCTCCCTGGCCACGGTGCAAGAAATCCTTCTTGCTACCTCTTGAGCACTGCGTTGGTTTTCCCTTGAAGAGGAAAGTGTGATGCAGCAAAGTAGCGTAAGTATTTCCCTCAGTTTTTGAGAACCAAGGTATTAATCCAGTAGGAGACTGATGTCTACTATACAACCTTCTTCTTGTAGACGTTGTTGGGCCTCCAAGTGCAGAGGTTTGTAGAACAATAGCAAATTTCCCTCAAGCGGATGACCTAAGGTTTATCAATCCATGGGAGGCGTAGGATGAAGATGGTCTCTCTCAAGCAACCCTGCAACCAAATAACAAAAAGTCTCTTGTGTCCCCAACACACCCAATACAATGGTAAATTGTATAGGTGCACTAGTTCGGTGAAGAGATGGTGATACAAGTGCAATATGGATGGTAGATATAGGTATTTGTAATCTGACAATATAAAAACAGCAAGGTAACTAATGATAAAAGTGAGCGTAAACGGTATTGCAATGCGTTGAAACAAGGCCTAGGGTTCATACTTTCACTAGTGCAAGTTATCTCAACAATAATAACATAATTGGATCATATAACTATCCCTCAACATGCAACAAAGAGTCACTCCAAAGTCACTAATAGCGGAGAACAAACGAAGAGATTATGGTAGGGTACGAAACCACCTCAAAGTTATTCTTTCCGATCAATCCATTGGGCTATTGCTATAAGTGTCACAAACAGCCTTAGAGTTCGTAGTAAAATAACACCTTAAGACACATATCAACCAAAACCCTAATGTCACCTAGATACTCCAATGTCACCTCAAGTATCCATGGGTACGATTATACGATATGCATCACACAATCTCAGATTCATCTATTCAACCAACACATAGAACCTCAAAGAGTGCCCCAAAGTTTCTACCGGAGAGTCAAGACGAAAACGTGTGCTAACCCCTATGCATAGGTTCATGGGCGGAACCCGCAAGTTGATCACCAAAACATACATCAAGTGAATCACGTGATATCCCATTGTCACCACAGATACACACGGCAAGACATACATCAAGTGTTCTCAAATCATTAAAGACTCAATCCGATAAAATTACATCAAAGGGAAAACTCAATCCATTACAAGAGAGTAGAGGGGGAGAAACATCATAAGATCCAACTACAATAGCAAAGCTCGCGATACATCAAGATTGTATCACCTCAAGAACACGAGAGAGAAAAAGAGAGATCAAACACATAGCTACTGGTACATACCCTCAGCCCCGAGGGTGAACTACTCCCTGCTCGTCATGGAGAGCACCGGGATGATGAAGATGGTCACCGGTGAGGGTTCCCCCCTCTGGCAGGGTGCCGGAACAGGGTCCCGATTGGTTTTGGTGGCTACAGAGGCTTGCGGCGGCGGAACTCCCGATCTATTCTGTTCCCCGATGGTTTTAGGGTATATTGGTATATATATAGGAGGAAGAAATACGTCAGGGGAGCCATGAGGGGCCCACGAGGGTGGAGGGCGTGCCCAGGGGGGTGGGCGCGCCCCCTGCCTCGTGCCTTCCTCGTTGATCCCCCGACGTGCACTCCAAGTCTCCCGGATTGCTTTCTTTCCAAAAATAACTCTCCCGAAGGTTTCATTCCGTTTGGACTCCGTTTGATATTCCTTCTCTTCGAAACACTGAAACAAGGGAAAAACAGGAACTGGCACTGGGCTCTGGGTTAATAGGTTAGTCCCAAAAGTGATATAAAACTGTTTAATAAAATCCATAAACATCCAAGATGGATAATATAATAGCATGAATACTTCATAAATTATAGATACGTTGGAGACGTATCAGAGACTACACGCAAGTCACCTCACACCTACACAAACAAATAAGAACCTCGCAACCAACGCGATAAAGGGGTTGTCAATCCCTTCACAGTCACTTACGAGAGTGAGATCTGATAGAGATAATAAGGTCTGTGGTAAACTACTCACACATCATCGGAGAGGCTATGGTGTTGATGTAGAAGCCCTCCGTGATAGATTCCCCCTCCGGTGGAGCTCCGGAAAAGGCCCCAAGATGGGATCTCTTGGGTACAGAAGGTTGCGGCGGTGGAAATAGGGTTTCGTGGTGCTCTTGGATGTTTTTGAGGTATATGGATATATATGTGAGGAAGAAGTAGGTCGGTGGAGCTGCCAGGGGCCCACGAGGGTGGGGGCGCGCCCAGGGGGGCAGGCGTGCCTCCCTGCCTCGTAGCCACCTCGCTTCTTTCTTGACTTCTACTCCAAGTCCCCTGGATCACGTTTGTTTCGAAAATAACTCTCCCGAAGGTTTCATTCCGTTTGGATTTCGTTTGATATTCATTTTTTGCGAAACCCTGAAATAGGAAAAAAAAACATCAATTTGCACTGGACCTTGGGTTAGCAGGTTAGTCCCAAAAATAATATAAAAGTGTATAACAAATCACATTAAACATTCAAAACAGATAATATAATAGCATGGAACAATAAAAAAATTATAGATACATTGGAGACGTATCACCGGGCCCAACGACACGTATCTGTCGGCGGTGATCTGCCACTCTTCGGCAGCCACGCCAATAGTGGAACGAGCAGCCTGAAGTAGATCAACTCCGTCTGTGGCCACAAGAGACTCGACGACCAAGATCGGTCGTTGTCAATGCCGGATCCGGAGCCCGCCAACAAGAAGAGAATGGGCGACGGGGGAGGACCGGGCTGGCGGGGGACTAAGGAGGAGGAGGTGACGACGTGCGACGGCTGGCCGGCCACGAGTTTTTATAGCCGGGAGCTGCAGGGGAGGGGGTTGCAAGGTGCCACATCAGTGTGAATGTGGTGGAAGGTGGCGCGACGCGATGACTTAATGGCAGAGCGGGCGAGCCGGCAGGCGGCATGCGACACAACAGCGAAAGTGACGCGGCAGGCGAGGCGACAATGACAGCGGCAGGCGGTGTGTCAGGGATGCAACCGTGATTGTCGACCGGTCGCGTTGAACCGGCGCCACAACACATCACACAACACAAATATCATGTCCCGGCGCGGACTAAAATAAAAAAATAGAACACGGCTGCCCCGCGGGTGAAAAGGAAAATGCCCCTAAGCAGTGGTTGGCACGAATTTGCTGATATATGCCCCTAAGCAGGTGGTGACAAGTTCGACCCTGTCATGCGCCATCTTTTTTTACTCTCAAAACAAATCGGGGCCTGACGCTCAAAAAAAAAAACAAATCGCAACACCCTTTTTTGTTGCATGGTAATACACGTCTAATTCATATCATAAAAAATAAAATACAAGTCAAGTTAAAACCAACATGACAAAACTCAAAAAATAACATAACATCTTTGAGCTTAACACCAACGCCCGTCACCTGTCTCCGGCACCTCCATAGTAGCCACCGAAGAAAACGATGACGGATCACCTCCTCACCCGAGCTCGACGCGGCTCCATCGCTGATATGTAGCTTTGCGGACCTCAAAAAACAATGACGGATCACCTCCTCACCCGAGCTCGACGCGGCTCCATCGCTGATATACAACTTTGCGGACCTCCAAGGTGGCTCACCAAAAGTAAAGCCATTGCCGTTGAACGAATCAGACCGAGGCAACACCCCGGACACGCCATCGAACTTCAGATCTGACACCCCATCACGATTAAGACGCCGAAGGAGGAAACCATACCTGCCTTCCACGAACTACGAACCCAGCACATGTTCCGTCTTTCAGATGTCGTCGATGCAGACCACAATCTCCATCCGCTCCTGGACTACCTCCCAAGCTCCACGCCGACGCTGGAGCAAACGCCGTCGCAATGGCGGAGCCCGAGGGCAAAGGTTCACCACGAGGATGCCGCCGCCGTCATGCCATCCGTGCTTGAACAGACTGGTTTCCAAATCCATCACCAATCATAGGACCGATGGTCTTGTCAGGGAAGGATCCGAAGAATATTTATTCAGCGCCGGCATCGTCGCGCCGAAGCAAAGACGATGAACAACCTAAAAACCTAGACTACAAGGGAGTAAAAACAATCCACGCGCGTGGATCCGACGACCCCCTCACCACCGACGACCGAGGTCGCCGGCGGAGGGGAGCCGCCAGAGCACGGCGCTGAAAGATGGCCTCTCCTGGCGGCGGCTAGGATTCCAACCGCCATGAAGGAGAAAAAAACGATCTACAATACTGTTAGCCACCAGCCCACCACGGCCACGAATCGCAACACCCCGCGGATAAAAAAAACACTCACGGCAGACGTACGATACATGTATGTAGTGCGTGTCCCAGAGTGGGCAGACAGCCCACTTTTTACAAATATGACCATCATGCCTTTGCTAACGAAGGGGTGTCGGATAATCTGAGCCTCATGTGTTTAATGGCGGTGTACCGAAGCAGAAGTATAGAATTATGATACATGGCTCCCTGAGTAATAGAAGTATTTCCCCCTCAGAAAAGTTGAACCAAAGCAAATGGAAATGGAAACGGGCGATGCTAAAAAAAAAATCTAGATTGGAATACCCATACCAAATGTTGTTTGACATGGACCAAAACAACCTTTTGAACTTCGTATAGTTGTTAGTAGTTGGTACCTTTAAATGCAAATACAAAGCGACGAAACCAGCGAACCTGACCCTTGGGATTATCTATCCATAAGGGCATCTCCAATGGCTGTAAGATAGTTGTTGGTAGATTTTGCCACATAGGATTTTTAATAATGTGTCATACAATAAATGAGGAAAGAGAGGAAGGTTGTATGTACATGAACCAACACCCCTTGCACAAGCTCCAATGTAGAATGAGAGAGCATCTCATTTACTATCTTACATCCTATTAGGCAAACTAGATACAACCCATTGAAGTTATTGTATGTTAAAATGTTGGTTGATGACATGGCATATTTTACCAACAAGCTAACATACAAACTATTGGAGATGCCCTAACCTGTTTGTTTTCACACTGCAGACAACGCCACGCCCGCTCGCCTTCCTCTACCTTATAAATTCCCTGCGCCGCATTGGCTTCCCAATCAGATCGCGCTCCCCTTTCTCCGTGCTGCTTCTACACTCTTCATTCCGCTGCCTCTACAGCTCTACCTCGTGGAGATGGGGGGCATGGAGTCCGACGAGGGACCGGCGATCGGCATCGACCTCGGGACGACCTACTCGTGCATGGCCGTGTGGCGGCAGTCGCACAACCGAGTGGAGATTATCCCCAGCGACCAGGGCAACCTCACTATGCCGTCCTGCGTTGCCTTCACCGAGGCTTGGAGGCTCATAGGCGACGCGGCTGTGAACCAGGCCGCCATGAACCCCGTCAACACCGTCTTTGGTAAGGACCGTACCACATACATCTTCCAGTAACTACTCCTGCATGCATGAAAAACCACACTCTTTGTTTATTTATTGTCATCCTAGAATCTTCTTTTCTTCCACTAACCGAGTCGCTGTTAGATCTGTGAATTGTTTTTGGCTTTCTTGTATGATGTGTATCCTCATTTTCTATGCGATAAGTTGGTTTATTCTTCAAAGAATTGCCTGAATTAGTTTCTTTTCTCAACACGATAATGAAATTCTTACTTCTGCAAAAAATAAAAATAAATTCTAGTTTTATTGTTGAGCAAGTACATTTCTTCAGTTTCCCTTAAAGCAGACCGTGCAACTTCTTATCATTGAATGTGTGCATGCTAAGCAGGTTTGGCACATTGAAGAACGTATTTTTGTTTTAATTTTTCGATATTTTTTTAATTAAGTTGGAGAACACGTTGGACCGGTGTGCGTGCATAGAAAATGAAAGGGCAGTGTCTGTATGTGATTTGTATCATATAGTGTTTAGAAGAGGTCCTGCCCTAAGGGACATTAGTTGAAACACATATGAACTAACTTTTTAAATAAGGCGCTATTGCACGTGCCTGTTTTGAGAAATCTTGAGCAAAAAATCCACATGACTAATCCACAATGAATCTTTCTTCTATTCAGATGTGAAGCGCCTTATTGGCCGGAAATTCAGCGACAAGTCAGTGCAGGGAGATATCAAGATGTGGCCTTTCAAAGTTGTCTCAGGTCCTAGTGACCGGCCGATGATCGTGGTGCAGTACAGGAACGAGGAGAAGCAGTTTGAGGCCGAGGAGATCTCAGCCATGTTGCTTGGCAAGATTCGGGAGACAGCTGAGGCCTACCTCGGTAGGAAGGTGCAGAATGCGGTGATTACTGTCCCGGTCTACTTCAACGACTCCCAGCGCCAAGCCACCATTGACGCCGGGGCCATCGCTGGCCTCAACGTGATGCGCATCATCAACGAGCCCTCCGCTGCAGCCATCGCCTATGGCTTTGGCAAGATGTCCGACAGCGATAAAGTGGAGACTGTTCTCGTGTTTGATCTTGGTGGCGGAACCTTGGATGTCTCCATTGTCAAAGTTGATCCGGGTGCCGACATTGACATGGGCGTCTTTGAGGTCAAGTCTACGTCTGGTAACACCCACCTTGGCGGGGAGGATTTCAACAACCTCATGGTGAAGCACTTCGTGCGAGAGTTTCTTAAGAAGTACAAGAAGAACGACATCAGGGAAAACCCAAAGGCGCTTCGGCGGCTCAGGACGGCCTGCGAGAAGGCCAAGAGGGTGCTGTCGAGCACGACTCAGGCAACCGTTGAGATCGACTCGCTTCATGATGGCATCGACTTCTACGGTGCCATCACTCGCGCAAAGTTCGAGGAGCTCAACTTGGACCTCTTCCGCAAGTGCATTGTGCATGTGGAGAAGTGCCTCAGCCTCGCCAAGATGGAGAAGTCTCAGATCCACGACGTCGTGCTCGTGGGTGGCTCCAGCCGGATCCCAAAAGTCAGGGAGCTACTCAAGGATTTCTTCCAAGGGAAAGAGCTCTGCACGAAAATCAACCCTGACGAGGCCGTCGCCTATGGTGCCGCCGTACAAGCCGCGATCCTCAGCGGTGAAGGTAATGAGGAAGTGCGGGATGTGCTCCTGCTCGACGTCACGCCGCTCTCGCTTGGAGTGGAGACGGAAGGTGGTGAGATGAGCGTGGTGATCTCTAGGAACACCACCATCCCGGTCAAGAAGGACAAGGTTTATACGACTTGCCACGACAACCAGACAAGGATACTCTTTCAGGTGTACGAGGGCGAGGGGTCGGAGACCGTGGACAACAACCTCCTCGGCAAGTTCACTCTCCGTGGCATCTCCCGAGCTCCCAGGGCCGTGCCAAAGGTCAATGTCACCTTTGAAATCAATCCGGACTGTATTCTGAAGGTAACGGCGGTGGACATGAGTACGGGAAACACTAACAACATCACTATCACAAGAGATCAGGGGCGGCTCAGCGCGGAGGAGATCGAGCGGATGGTGCGTGATGCCAACAAATACAATTCAGAGGACAAGAAGGAAATGGAGAAAAACGGCCACACAGAATTGGTTGATATCTAAATGGGTGCTTTAGTGATGCTGCAATTTCTGGCATGGGCTTATGGATGTTATGAGCCTCCTCGCCTAGTTTAAGTTTTTCCCTTTTGAACTATGGTCTAATCTGTCATGGCTAGTGTGATTGAAAGAATCTTTGTTTGACTACTTTCAGTAATGTATGATTAAATGGAGTTGTCGAAACGTGCACCTGTCACCTGACATTTTCTTTAGAAGAGGAGGCTGACCCCCTTAAAAAAAATCATATTTATGCAGACATTGACAATTAATTGACAATTAATCTTTTTGGTACGCAATAGTTAAAAAATAGAAACTGCCAGTACAACATACATATATGCTGTATATCAAAAAGCATGACCAGAATTATTTTGTTATTAAAATGCTCCCTCTTGTGGGTTTAATAGCAGTTTTGGACAAAATCCTGGATCGCTATACCAGTCACACTAAAGTTGAGCGTCGGATGGCTTCAAAGATCCAGCTGATGATGATAAACTGATGACGCACACAGTCAGCTTCCTCGCCAGGACAAAGTTGGCCAATCATGCTGATCAGAAAGGCAAAAGACAAAAGAAATGGAAACCCACCCTATTAGACTTCCTACATAGAAGCACTGATACTTAACACACACACACACACACAGAGTATAGGACACTTTGTAGACTCAAGACCTGTATTATCACTACCGGACTCCCCATCGAAGCCGACGGCCGTCGGCATAGGCCTTTTGCCGTCGGCTTAGGGCATAGATCACGTCAGCGTAGATGTGTCAGACCGTCGGCATAGGAAAGCCGTCGGCATAGGCACATATGCCGATGGAGTTCGTACGGCCGTCGGCAATGATTTTCACCTGACGGCGCCGTCAAACGCGCTGACAAACCACGGGCTGCCATGTGGCAGAGATATGCCGATGACATCTATGCCGTCGGCATATCCCTACCACGTGGCAGCTACTCGGCAGTCCTTTGCCGTCTGCATAGATCTATGCTGTTTTTTTATATATTTTCTCTGTTTTCTCTGTTTCAATTCATTTTGACAGCATTTCAAACCAGAAAATATGGGATTTTGCAGAAATATGACAGTTCATCATCTAAAGATACTCAAGATCATCATCATCATCTAAACATACTCAAGTTCATCATCTAAAGATCATCATCATCATTTAAACACACTCAAGTTCATCATTTAAAGATCATCATCGGCGAAACTTCATGAACATAAGTATTCCAAGACATGGAACATCATCATCGTCATCTAAAGAAACTAACAAGTAGGAACATGAAAAGTATGTCACGACGACCACATGCATGGGTATCATCATCGACATCAGGCAAGACCATCGCCGCCAAAACCACCACTGCCAAAACCACCACCGCCGCCAAAACCGCCACCGCCAAGACCAGCACCACTCTGCCAGATCAGAGTGACTGGGGTCAGCGAAGCATGAGTCGAGCCACCGGTCCCCTGCATGTTTGAGAGAAGATTCTAACGGTAAATATGATATGATAGTGTTGAATGAACGAGAAGTAGTTTGTCAGTAGTTAGGCAAATTTACTAACCGGAGTATCATTGCCTAGTGCCACCCATTCATCGAACGTGGGCGCGTGTGGGCGTTCTCCCGTAGGTGGTGGTGGGGGGTCCCATTTGTGGTGGATCCGTGCGGTTGCTCCAAGACCCCAACATAGCCTGGATGTTAGTTAAACAAGCAAACTAGAAGGTCAGAAGGAATGAAAGTGCAAAAATTTAGCTTGGTTTTAAGAGGGCAAAACTAACCGTCATCATCTGACGGTTGTAATCATGGTTTGCATTCACTCGTTGCAAGTACTCCCGCACCTCGAGATTCCTATGCTTGACAAAGGCCTTATATGTCTACAAAATTTAGGTTGTTTCTAAGTAGCAATGCTGAAAATAAACTAAGAAAGTTAGAGATAAAGAAGATAAAGGGGAAGTACTTACAGCATGCTGGCGGGCTAAGGGAGGCTGTGAACGCCCCGTACACTCTAACGGACTCGGGTTGGTAGCCCGAAGCCGTGTCTACGAGACCGAAGGAGTGATCAAGCCATCGAAACACGGATACCGGCCATGGGACTTCCCCTGGATGGCCACCACCGCCGTGTCATCGATCTGAGACTGGACGACGTCAGGAACATCCGGATGCAACCTCTGAAACTACTGAGTGTAAGACTCCAGGTGCTCCTCGGTCTTGCCGTAGTACTGGCTCTCGCCGTCCTTGCGATCACTCCGCTCGCGGGCCAGCTTCCACGACTCAATGTCTGAGAGCGGCCTCTTCAACTTGTCCTCCTGCAAAGTCAAACAGAAGTTAGCCATACATAAGGACATTACGGTAAAGAAGAACAAAAATGCATCATGCATATAGATATACCTTCATGGCCTTGAAGCCCAAGTGGTTCCTGTTTCCTTGGTCGTGTGTCCCATCTTTTCCACGGTTAGCCCGGCCTTGCTGCTCTTGGCAGTAAACTCTGCATCATCGCCGAGCCACCTATCCACCAAACTCGCCCATCCGTCATCCTTTCTATAGAAGCAACGAGGAATCACCTATGCAAATTTTGGAAGCATGGCATGTGAGCACGAAACATATAATTGACTGCTTGAAACAATGAAAAGTCAGTAATAGTTACCTTCATGAACTGCTCCCTGCTCAAGGTAAGTCGTTGCTTCTGCGCTTGAGTTTTGGTCATATTTTGATGAAGGTAGGTGTGGTAGTACTGCGAGACGGCAACCCAACGCACCTCGTACTATAACTGACGAGCTTTCTTATTCGCAGCCGCCAGCAAGACCACGTCGGCTCTGGCCTTGTGCTCGTCAAGAACTCTATAGAGTTGCTGCAATCATGCATATAACCAGAAGCAAACAAGGCATGAGTTGAGTGATTCAATGATAAACTATGAACAAAACTGAAGACAAGTGATTCAGAAGAGAACTTACCCAAAATTTGGTGATCACAGCCTTGGCTGTCGTCCCGTACTCCGCGTGGTTGTAAGCCTCATAGTAGGCCCAGCTCGTGGCCAAAACCCGCAGCTCCGGGTCCCTGTCTGGCCGCGGGCAGAATGGGCCCGGCCAAAACTCCTTCAACAGGACAGTGATAAGGCCGTTCGGTTTACGGCCCTTTCCGTGAAGGATCTAGTTCCTGCAAAAGAATCAAAGGATTGCCATGTGTATAACAAGAAAATGTTGTCATGTGTTGAAAATATGATTGAGAGGCACTTACTCTGTCCCCGCAGGTTCAATGAGCCACTTGTGCGCCTCGATAGAAGGTGGTGTAGGTACTCTGGCAGTACCACGCAGCCACCCCTTCGGAGCACCCGGCGGGAAGTCACCCCACAACTCGGGGTCAACCTCCCCTCCACCACCCTCCTCCTCCTCACCCTCCTCGGCCTCCTCCTCCTCGGCCTCCTCCCCCTCGCCATCAGGAACATACACCTCCTCCTCAGACTCAGAAGGTGCCTCAGTATAGGAGGGCATCGAAGAAGACCCTCCTATTTCGGACACGGCCCGGAGTTTTTTGCCCCGGGTGCCTCTCCCCCCACCTCCTCCTCCTCTAGGGGATCACCCCCACCCCCTCCTCCTCTAGGATCTCCTCCCCCGATCCCTCGACCTCCCTGTGAGGTGTCATCATCGCGTAGTCAGGGGGGGACCTTGTGGGCTCGTCCACTCAGAGTAAGTGATTTGAATTTGTTGAGGAAACCGGCGCTGCTGGACTTGCCCATGATTAGCAAACCTGCATTAACAAGAGAATAAACAATTAGTAAGGATATCAAATAAACAAGCATACGGAAAAGAACATTAATAACAAAAGAGCACATTAAGCATACAGAAAAGAACATTAATAACAGAAGAGCACATTAAGCATACTGTTGTAATCTACCTCAATCATCATTAAAAGAACTTACATTTTCTAGAACCCATATGAATCATCACTATTGTAATCTATTTGTTGACCGGTCTCATCGTCACTATCACGCATATCTTCTGCATTGTCTGACGGAGGTGGAGGCTCTTCCTCATCATCAGCGTCTTCAATTAACTTTTCAAGCATAATTATGTCTATTTGATTCACAACTGCCTTACTATCTATCTGTGCATCGTCGTCGTTTGGGTCCAGGTCAACATAACCCAAGTCATCCTCCTCCTTGTTTCGGACCACGTCATCATGTTCCTCTTGAAAGAACACTCCCTCTTATGTCATGGGGTTTATGTTGTAGTAATCATCATCGTTTGGGTCCGGTAGCTTACCATGTGGCGACACCTTGAACACAACTTCCCAACCCTTTAGGTACTCTTTCTGGCATGGGTAAGGCAGATAATATACTTGTGTGGCCTGGGTAGCGGCGATAAAGAGATCAGCTCCGGCATAGACGATTGATGGTTTAACTTCAACTAAACCAATAGAAGGCGTATGTCTCAGACCCTTTTTGGGGTCGAACCATCGGCATTTGAACACAGTGTGACTTAGGGGTTCACGACCACATTTGAATGTAAGCTCGTATATTTTTCCTACCCTTCCGTAGTAATCTACTTTATTATCTCCTTCGGTGAAGACTCTGTTATTTATTGTTTTGGGATCAAGCCGATTGTTCTGGTGCTCCTCTGTATGGAAGTGATACCCATTCACATCATACTTTTCCCATGTCATGATGGCAGGGTCAAAACCCATCTCAATTCTTCATCCATTGATTCGTTCGGATCATTTCCCTACAAGTTTAATTGAAATTATAGGGTGCATGAGTTTAATTGGAATTGTAGGGTGAAATAGGTAATAGGGAAGTGTGAAAATTTACTTTCTCCATGAACCACGCAACAAAAGTTTTCCTTCCATCAGCACCCTTTCGGAGAAGAGCAAGTGCCTCCGCTTCAATACACTACTATGGAAAAGCTTATACACAGATGCTTACCAGCAGCGCGGGTTTATACCCCTCGCTACTGCTACTTACTAGTAGCGCGGGTTTTCAACCCTCTCTACTACTAAGTTGATTGCAGTAGCGCTGGTTTTTAACCCTCGCTACTACTAAGCGGTCTATACCGTGCCCCCAGGGACATGCCATAGTAGTAGCGCGGGTTTTTAACCCTCGCTACTACTAAGCGGTCTCTACCGTGCCCCTGGGCCATGCCATAGTAGTAGCGAGGGTTATAAACCCGCGCTACTACTAAGATTTTACCCCTCGCTACTACTAACAGGTCTCAACCGTGCCCCTCTGGGACATGCCATAGTAGTAGCGAGGGGTAAAAACCCTCGCTACTACTAAAGGTCCCATTTTGAAACTCTACCCCCCCTCCCCCGTGGTACGCCTTTTTGGTTTTGTAAAAAGCAAAAGAAAATGATAAAAACTTCAAAAATTAAAATCCTTCGAGATGTAGTTATGTTACTACATCTACTAGTTAGGAAAATTTAAAAACTTAAATTTGGACATGTTTTGCAAAAAGTGTAGGGAAAATGTAAAACGGCTATAACTTTTGCATACGATGTCAGAAAAAACGTATAATATATCAAAATGTTCAGCACGAAAATCCGCATCCGATGGAGACTGCCTACGGCCTGTTTGCAAATTTTTAGAATCCTCAAATTCTAAAAGGAAAAAAAGTTATGCTCAAATTTTAGTTTTTTTAATTTTGGTCAAATCTGGTCAAACTGTGGTCAAACTACTTATTCAAGAAGTATTAGTGTTACTAAATAATTGTTCAAGAATATTAGTGTTACTAAATAATTATTTCAGTTTTTGGAATTTTGGTCAAATCTGGTCAAATCTGGTCAAACTGTGGTCAAACTACTTATTCAAGAAATATTAGTGCTACTAAATAATTATTGTTTTTTAGAACAATAATTTTATACTCAAACAGTGAAATGTGTGACTTCATGCTCAAGCTAAACTCCCGAGGGTTAATAGGATTGACATCTTACTATTGTCAGGAAAACAACAAGTGCAGACTTGGAATCGAGGGAGAATAGAACCCGGAAGTTAAGCGTGCTCAAGCTGGAGTAGTGAGAGGATGGGTGACTGTCTGGGAAGTTAGATGATTTGGAATGATGAGGGGTGATTAGAGATTAAATTGAGCAGCGATGAGGGGTGATTAGAGATTAGAGGTTAAAATAATTTAGAAATTTGAAAATTCGGGCAAAAAAATCGAAAAAAAATTCAATTTTATTTTTCAAAGCACGGGTTAGTAGTAGCACGGGTTTTTACCCACGCTACTACTAACGGACGTAGTAGTAGCGCGGGTGGCACCCGCGCTACTGCTATACGTTAGCTGTAGCGCCTTATTAGTAGCGTCGGCCCCGCGCTACTAATAGGCCCAAAACCCGCGCTACTGCTAGGCTTTTCCCTAGTAGTGATAGGAGGCAGCATTCCCGTCCACTCTTCATCAACGAATCGACTACAATAAGAAAAGCGGTATAAGAACTTGGCAAAGTGAACATAACAAATTGACTAAAAGAATGGTGCAAAGGTATTACCTCATCCACTCATCATCAACTTCCTTGATGTTGTGCAAGATATAGAACATGACATCCTCCCACTCATCTCGTGGCATGATATAAGGTGTCGAGCATCCAGCCCTGCCACCTTGCCCGATGAATAGAGGCAGTTTGGGTTTATACTTGGGTTCTTCTGTATTGTATCGAGACACCTTATTGTGCAGCGTGGGAACATGGTCTTGATAGTACGTTGTCCTGAGGTCTGCCACCTCCTCTAGGATAACCACCTCAGCTATGGAAGCTTCAATCTTAGCTTTGTTTCCACATTTTTGTCTCAGATGCTTGTTCTGTCTCTTAGGGTCGTACTACCAATGATTCTGCACAGCCCCCCTACAATACCTCGTTCGCGAGGTGCAAAATGAGATGTGTCATCGGAGTAAAGAAGCCTGGCGGGAAGATCTTCTCTAGCTTGCATATCAACTCCGGTGCATTCTTATGCATTTCTTTTATCATCTCAGGACATACTTCTTTAGCACAAAGTGTGCGGAAGAAATGGCTTAATGCTACCTCTTGAGCATGCATTGGTTTTCCCTTGAAGAGGAAAGGGTGATGCAGCAAAGTAGCGTAAGTATTTCCCTCAGTTTTGAGAACCAAGGTATCAATCCAGTAGGAGACAACGCACAAGTCACCTAGTACCTGCACAAACAATCAAGAACCTTGCAACCAACGCGATAAAGGGGTTGTCAATCCCTTCACGGCCACTCGCAAAAGTGAGATCGAATAAAGATAGTAAAGTAAATATTTTGGGTATTTTTGTTGTATAGATTGGAAAGTAAAGATTGCAAAATAGTAAACGTGATGCGATGTAAATAAAAGAGATGCAATATAATAAGAAAGAGACCCGGGGGCATAGGTTTGACTAGTGGATTCTCTCAAGATAGCATGTATTACGGTGGGTGAACAAATTACTGCCGAGCAATTGATAGAAGAGTGCATAGTTATGAAGATATCTAAGGCAATGATCATGAATATAGGCATCATGTCCGTGTCAAGTAGACCAAAACGATTCTGCATCTACTACTCCACACATCAACCGCTATCCAGCATGCATCTAGAGTATTAAGTTCATAAGAACAGAGTAACACATTAAGCAAGATGCCATGATGTAGAGGGATAAACTCAAGCAATATGATATAAACCCCATATTTTTATCCTCGATGGCAACAATAGAATACGTGCCTTGCTGCCCTTAGTGTCACTAGGAAAGGACACCGCAAGATTGAACCCAAAGCTAAGCACTTCTCCCATTGCAAGAAAGATCAATCTAGTAGGCCAAACTAAACCGATAATTCGAAGAGACTTGCAAAGATATCAAATCATGCATATAAGAATTCAGAGAAGAACCAAATAATATTCATAGATAATCTTGTTCATAAATCCACAATTCATCGGATCTCGGCAAACACACCGCAAAAGAGTATTACATCGAATAGATCTGCAAGAACATCGAGGAGAACTTTGTATTGAGAATCAAAGAGAGAGAAGAAGCTATCTAGCTAATAACTACGGACCCAAAGGTCTGTGGTAAACTACTCACGCTTCATCGGAGAGGCAATGGTGTTGATGTAGAAGCCCTCCGTGATCGATTCCCCCTCTGGCAGATAGCCGGAAAAGGCCCCAAGATGGGATCTCACGTGTACAGAAGGTTGCGGCGGTGGAAAAGTGGTTTCGTGGCTCTCTACGATGTTTCTAGGGTATAAGAATATATATAGGCGAAAGAAGTGCATCGGTGGATCTACGAGGGGCCCACGAGGGTGTGGGGGCGCGCCTACCCCCCTAGGCGTGCCCTCCTGCCTTGTGGCCGCCTCGTGGAGTTCCAGACTTCGACTCCAAGTCTTCTGGATTACTTTCGGTCCAAGAAAGATCATCGCGAAGGTTTCATTCCGTTTGGACTCCGTTTGGTATTCCTTTTATGCGAAACTCTAAAATAGGCAAGAAAAAACAGAAACTGGCACTGGGCCTCCGGTTAATAGGTTAGTCTCAAAAAATAATATAAAAGAGCATATTAAAGCCCCTTAAACATCCAAAACAGATAATATAAGAGCATGGAACAATAAAAAATTATAGATACGTTGGAGACGTATCAAGCATCCCCAAGCTTAATTCCTGCTCGTCCTCAAGTAGGTAAATGATAATAACAGAATTTTTGATGTGGAATGCTACCTAACATAATTATCAATGTAATTTTATTTATTCTGGCATGAATGTTCAGATCCGAAAGATTCAAAACAAAAGTTTAGTATTGACATAAAAATAATAATACTTCAAGCATACTTATAAAGCAATCATGTCTTCTCAAAATAACATGGCCAAAGAAAGCTATCACGGGTGCGCGTTGGTCCTAAACAAACGGTTTTTTACCCCTTTCCGAGACGGCATTTGGAACCGTCTCCAAGTGAGTGTGTGCGATAGGGTGTCCTTCCCACACGACCCAGAAATCATCGGGGATAGGCCCTCCTAGGACCCAGGATGGGGCCGTGTGCGATCGGGCGAGGCATCGAAACCCAATCATTTCCGTAGGTATGTACATCCCACACAGTGAATCGCAGAAATCATTTCCGTAGGTATGAACATCCCACACGGTGAATCCCAGAAATCATTTCCGTAGGTATGTACATCCCACACGGTAATCCGAGAAAATCATTTCCGTAGGTATGTACATCCCACATGGTGAATCCCACAAAAACATTTCCGTTCGTATGTATATCACACAGTCAATCCAAGGAATACGTTTCCGTTCTTATGTACATCCCACATAGTCAATCCAGGGAAAACATTTCCGTTCGGACGTAAATCCCACACAGTTTTATGTGTAGGCTCGTGTGTGAAAGGTGTAACTATCACACATGGTTTTCCTTGGTTAACTGTTTGCTTTTATCAACTATATCACACACGATTTGATCAAGAAAACTGTGTGGCATTGGGCTATCCATCGCAACCGCTTTTACTGCTAGAACCGTTTGCAAAGATCCATGACACATTTAGCAGGTTTATTAGTTTACAGTTAATAATTCCAGTATTACGCAAATTCACATTTCATATCGAACAACTGTTTGCCAATTTCATATCAGGCACATAAATATATTATAACATCACAATACGGTAGCTACATGAAAACAGCACAGTACAACACATAGCTAGTTCAACTTCATAAGAACAATATATTCATTTCCAGGCTCGTCTTATCCACCTCTGCTTTCAGTTCAGTAAGAATCCATTTTGCACGGGCCAACTGGGAAAGTGCCTTCTTCTTCGCCAACACCATCTTAGCAAAGTATTTAAAAAAATCTGAGCTCATTCTCCACCTTCAACTTTTTATCCCGCATCTTGAAATATGCTTCAGCGTTGACAAGACTTTCTCTAAGCCTAGCTGTGTTCACTTCCTCATACATGCTCCAGAGCTTCGTTAGGCACATCTTCAAAGACTGTGGCCACTCTTGATCAACCCACTCCAAGTAAGAACACTTCCATTCATCCTACAATATTTAAAACTAGATCAGTAACAATTGTAGGGGAAATGAGTTTATAGAAACATACAAAATCACCAATGCTTATTTTGAAAAACTGAAGAAACATGTTAATTCTCAAAAAGATCAATGTGCAAATGAAATAATTGGTACTAAGACAACAACCAAATTCTGGAACAGCAAATTGATACTAACAGGTGTGTACATGCACAAATTTAGTAACATAGAACTAATAGCACTAAGGCCGTCCACTATGTATGCCAAAACTGGTGTAAAGACAACTGTTGCTACATCTCGCACCGGTGCCCTGAATTGGCGAGCCAATGCAGCAGAAAAAAAATCAGGGACCCGGACTCCGGAGCACATAGTTGCTCCGATGCCCAGTTCCTTCGTTCCATAAAGATTTAGTATTTTACTGCTTGTCTGCTCGGATGTGTGGACCAAATTTGGCTGCACAAACTGCTGAAGCGGTGCCAAATAATTTTTTAATGGCACCGCTGATGAGATGGCAACAATTTAAGATACTAGGTATAAACTTTGACACTGTCTTAGGATGCGTTTGGTTGAAGGTGTGGTATGAATGGGTTGGGACCGTGACAGTGTTTGAATCACATCTAACAAATGATTTGTAACAACGGAAGAGGGTCTAACCTTCTCTGCACATGCTAGAAACTTCCTCCCAGTGTCCATAGAATCAAACGCAAGTAGCTTCATGCATGGAGATTGATGGTGACAATGAGCAGATAGATCTTCAGCCACCCCGCTCCATTTGTTGCCACTGATGGGCTTAGGGGGCTACAAGAGGAAGAAATGACTCAAATCGACCTCCGGGTAAAAATCCATCATTCCAAGTCATAGCCCGAGATAGAGAAGAGAGGCATACCCGGGTGGTGAAGTAGTAGTCGCTGGAGGAGGAACCGCTGGAGATGTCTTTGAAGAAGACCATGGCAACCCCGGCGATAGGATGCGAGACAGCAAGAGCCAGGAAGCGGCTATAGCTTAACAAGGAAGGAAGGAAGGAGGAAATAGGGGAAATGTGACTTGTGGTCGGGGAGAAAAGGGGGTGGGGAAGGGGCGAAGGGGGGCGGGGGTAGATATTTTGGCGGTAGGCCAAAATTTTGGAAATATGGAGGAAAACTTTGCGCGCGGTGCCGCCGGACCATTCACTTTGAACGATTGTGTGCACGCAAACGATTTTTCTGCTTTACACGCATGGGATGTGTTTGATAATTCAAATTTTGGTCTCAAGGCATGGGCACATTCACTTTGAGCACGCGCGGTGCCGCCGGACCATTCACTTTGAACGATTGTGTGCATCGCAAACGATTCTTCTGCTTTACGCGCATGGGATGAGTTTGATAATTCAAATTTTGGTGGAAATTTTCCCGGGTACGTCATTGCATAATTTAACATCGTTTGCTAATTTGGGCACACAAAAGAGCGTATAGCATACAGACCACACTTACTGAATCGAGCAATTTTAGTAATTACACAGAGCCAGTTGACCTAAACATTGCTCTAACAAAAGACCAACATTAAAAACAAAGCCTAAGTACGCATAATTAAAAATCCGCCGCCGCGCCGGCCTATGCATCGCCGGTGTGAGATGAGACGTCAATGACTTGTCCTGGCGACATGCCACCAATGGTGCACTCCGCGTCCCCCTGCCGAAGTCGACCGCGTCCTCGTCCTCGTCCTCGACGCCGCCCTCAAGGTTGTAATACTCGTAGTAGTGGCGCAGCTCGCGTTGGAATAAAGTGCCAACAGATATTGTAGATATTTTTTATTAGCTGTGCAAGACGAATTTGGAATAAACTGCCAACGGATGTTGTTTTAAATGAACGAGAAATTTTGTAGTACTAATACAACTGTCATGTCAAATTTTGGAAAATTTCAGGAGTCATTTGACCTTCTAAGACATTTAAATGATTTTCTAGCCATTTAATGGCCGTAATTGAAATTTGAACTACATATACATGCAACAGCTAACCATAACGGTTTGAAAACTCATATTTCATGTACTTGTGTGTGATTTAATTCCATGTGCAGTAAATTGGAAGGAATTTTCAAACCTATTGGTCTAACGGCTATGACATAATTAAGCATGGAGTGACATGGCATTTTAATTCCAAAAAATTTAAAAAAAATCAGAAACACATAAAACCTTGGTTGATGTAATGTCATATCACCAAGATGATGTGGTAAAAAATTGGCATGTTTGACCAAAGTTTGGACACACACCCCTCACAAACCGGAGCAACTCACTAGAAGGCCCGTGGTTCCGAGAGGGAACAATGCATGTTTGATGACGAACGGGAGATAGCTTCCTCTTACGGTCTTCAAATTTTTTTCTACGTCTAACGTGCACCACTACAACTATAATGTGAAATTTTTGAAAATTCTAGGGGTCATTTGACCTTTTAAAGACATTTAAGTGATTTTCTAGCCATTTAATGACCGTGATTCAAATTTGAACTACATCTACATGCAACGCGTAACCGAAATGGTTTGAAAAATCATATTTGTGTATTTGTGTGCGAGTTAATTCCATGTGCAGTAAACTAGAAGGAATTTTCAAACATATTTGTATCACGACATGGACACATATGCATGAATACGTATGCATGGAGTGGCATGGCATTTTAATTCCAGAAAAATCAGAAACACATGAAACCTTGGTTGATGTAATGTCATGCCACCAAGATGATGTGGTAAAAAATTGGCATGTTTGACGAAAGTTTGGATACACAACCCTTACAAACCGGAGCAACTCGCTAGAAGGTCGTGATTCCGAGAGGGAACAATGCATGTTTGATGACGAACGGGAGATAGCTTCCTCTTACGGCCTTCAAATTTTTTCTACGTCTAACGTGCACTACTACAACTGTAATGTGAAATTTTGGAAAATTCTAGGGGTCATTTGACCTTTTAAAGACATTTAAGTGATTTTCTAACCATTTAATGACCGTAATTCAAATTTGAACTACATCTACATGCAACGCCTAACCAAAACGTTTTGAAAAATCATATATGTGTACTTATGTGCGAGTTAATTCCATGTGCAGTAAATTAGAAGGAATTTTCAAACATATTGGTCTCACGACATGGACACATGCATACGTATGCATGGAGTGACATGGCATTTTAATTCAAAAAATAGAAAAATGATGAGAAACACATGAAACATTGGTTGATGTAATGTCATGTCACCAAGATGATGTGGTAAAGAAATTGGCATGTTTGACGAACGTTTGGACACGCATCCCTCACAAACCGGAGCAACTCGCTAGAAGGTTCGTTGTTCCGAGAGGGAACAATGCATGTCTGATGATGAACGGGAGATAGCTTCCTCTTACGGCCTTCAAATTTTTTCCTATATGTTTAACGTGCACTAATACAACTGTCATGTGAAAATTTGGTAAATTTCAGGGGTCATTTGACCTTTTAAAGACATTTAAGTGATTTTCTAACCTTTTAATGACCGTAAATCAAATTTGAACTACATCTACATGCAACACCTAACCATAACGGTTTGAAAAATCATATTTTTGTGTACTTGTGTGCGAGTTAACTCCATGTGCAGTAAATTCGAAGGAATTTTCAAACATATTGGTGTCAACGCATGGGCACATGCATGGAGTGCATGCCATAGCATTTTAATTTCAAAAAATTAAAAAATGATCAGGAAAACATGAAACCTTGCTTGATTTAATGTCATGCCACCAAGATGATGTGGTAAAGAAATTAGCAGAGGAAATTGACAAAATGACCTCCAAGATTTGCGGAGCCCCCGTGGAGGCGATCTGGAGGCGATCGCAGGGCTCCCCCACCCTGCTCGATCCCCCAGCGAGATCCAGTGAGATCAAGAGGGCAGGAGATAGTGGTGATGAGGATTGGTGTTCTAGTGAAGAAGAGGTTCTGCGTAAATCGAGGGAATCATGGATCGAATCAAGGCTCGCGATACAGAGGTATGTGAGATAAATCCTATCAAAGGAAGCATTTCATGCATCGGAGGAAACGAATCAGCAAGGGGGAGGCATGGAAAGGATTAGAGGGAAACTGCAACAATTACGGGAAGATTTGTGCGTGAGGTTGCGAGACCGAGAGCGGGATGAATCGGAAAGTATGTGCGGGGGCACCCAACTTGCAGATCCACCTGATGACCGAGGAGGAAAGAACCAAAAATTCAAAGATCAGATCTGCGAAGGAGAGGCAAGAGATCAATTTCTCCCACTAACTGCGGCTAAAACAAGTTTACCTGGGCGAGTCACAGGGGGTATAAAGGGATGGAGAAAAGGGGCCAGTGCTCATCAGATCTCCAACACACCTACGCTCAAACCATCAAGCATGGCAGACCAACTCCAAAAGAACAAGGCACCGGTGGACCAGATCGAGGTGGTGGCCTCCAACGACAAGACTGTGCTGGGAGGGAGGCCAATGGAGCATGGGGGGCCGTCCCAGGCCCAGGGCGTCCTGTGCTGCCCGCCGGTGGATCAGGGAATGCAAACACCCCAGGATGCAAGGTATGATGTGGCTGGAGATGCAGGGACTCCAGTGTTTCCTGTCCATATGAAAGAGCAGGTTGCATATGTGGTTGGCCTAGACCTGTCCAGGCAGAGGGCAGCCATGCGGTCCAGGTGGATAGCCATCGGACTCTTCTTCTCCGTGTAGCTGTTCGGCATAGGAGGCCTATTCCAGGAGCTGAAGAACAAGTGGGGGCTAAGAGGGCGCCTCAACTACTCCCCGCTCAAGAACAACAGGTTTCTCCTGGAGTTCGAGCACGAGGGAGATCTTCGCTTCATCCTCAAAAACGGGCCCTGGACACACAAAGGGGATCCTTTCCTGATGGTTGTAGTGGACGGAGGAGCCAGACCGGGAGACGTGGAGGTCGCCCACATGCCGATCTGGGCATGCATCTTTGATGCGCCCCCGATCATGTTCTTCGATCATGTGGCATGCAAGATAGGAGGTGAACTCGGTGAAGTACTTGAGGTGGACTCGTATAGTGAGGGTAGGATCTGGGGGGAGTCTATAAGGATCAGAATTAATCATGATGTGGATGAGCCCTTACGTAGCAAGCTAGAGTTTCGTGAGTTCGGAGAAAAGGTGATGTATCGCCTCAATGTAAAATATGAGAGACTCCCTCGGTTTTGTAGTTTTTGTGGATATCTTGGGCATGGTTAACGCGAGTGTAAGCTGCCGGCAAACCTCCAAAAGATGAGGTTTTCGGCAGCGCTGTGTGCCTCCCCGTTTAAGAGAAGTAACAGTAGAGGAGGCTTCATAGTGCCGGAAACAGCTAGTGCCAGAAGGTTCCTTCACTTCGAATCGGCGGCAGAAGGAGAAACACGGTCTGCACCACCAAAGCTTGCTGTGGAGAGATACAGAGGTGTACCAAAAGATGTTCTTGCTGATGCGCTGGTACAGGAAGCGATCGCTGCTGTCAGTGCCATAAAACTGGGCACTGAGAAGGAAAACATTACTGAAGGAAATGCTCTGCTGAAGACGCCCAGACTTCAAGGTACAGGGTGCGAGCGCAATGGAAATGATGAAGGCACCAACCAACACTAGAAGGGCAACCTCCTAGTGAACACAGCCGGGCATGGTGGGATGGGTAGGGCTCAAACACCAGAGTTTCCACCTGGCTTTGAACCGGCCCCCTACTCTCACATGGACTCTGAATTACCACCGGCCCTGGCTCTGCTAGGCTTAGAGGAAGGAGGTACAGGCAACACCAAGGGACAGATGGCACCAGGCATGGAAAGCATCAAGGAGGAAGGTCAAGGACAGGGATTCGGCATGGAGAAAGAGCAGAAGAAGCAGCAAGTAGTCGTTGCGCAGGGACAGGAGAGCCAGTTTCAGCAAGGTATCAAACTTGACACGAAGACTGCAGCAGCAAAACTGGCCATAAGATCAGGGAAGAATGGACATGGAAAGAAGAAGCTTGGGGGAAACCTCAAGAGTAACACCTCGGTGATTGGGAAGAGAGGTGAATGCATGATTGAGGGGGGAACCCTGACAGAGATGGAACACACCACTGGGGAGTCTGGTTACCATAAGAAAAAACGAGGTGTAGAGGGGCAGCTGAACAGGGAAGAGGAAGGACAAGGGAAAGTATTGGCAGCGACCGGGCTAGGGGCTCCCGGTGAACTGGCGGACGCGACAGCAAGCGTCCGTCACGAGCCATGAAGCTCCTCAGCTAGAACTGCCGGGGTTTGGGACAACCTCGGACAGTTCAGGAGCTAGTGTGCTTGGTAAGCATGCATCGTCATTCTACCGTCTTCCTCTTAGAAACTAGGAAGAATAAAGAGAGGGTACGTAGTCTTGGATGGAGAGTAGGTTTTAAAAATTGCATGCTTCATGATGGAAAAGGGAAAGGGGCTAGAATTGCTATGTACTAGGATGACTCTGTTGAAATAAATAAGTTATCAGTTGGCCCACGTTATATTGATGTGTTAATACGGAATAATCCGAATGAGATGTGGTGGAGGGGAACCTTTGTGTATGGGGAGCCGAGGGTACAAGACAAGCGACACATGTGGAACCTCCCAAGAAGAATTAAACACCACTCAAGTACCCCATGGCTAGTAATTGGGGATTTTAATGAGACACTCTGGCAAAGTGAGCATTTTTCAGTCTCTAAGAGATCAGAGAAGCAGATGGCAGACTTTAGAGAAGTGTTGAGCTGGTGTAACTTGCATGATCTGGGATACCGGGGTCCAGGATGGACTTTTGATAACAAGCAGGAGGGAAGGAGAAATGTAAAGGCAAGGCTTGACCGTGGTGTGGCTACACCATATGTTGGAGCAATAGGTTTTAGAATGCGCAGGTAGAGCATATCTGCTCCACCAGGTCGGACCACATGCCGTTGCTGCTTCAGTTTGGAAAGAAGTTAGAGTACAGAAAGAAGAAAGAATTTAGGTATGAAGCACTCTGGGAAAGAGAGGAGTCCTTACAACCTACGATAGAAGAGAGTTGGAATAGCTCGAGGCCGACAACAAGTTTACAGGATATACAGAAGAAGCTACGTATAATGCAGCAGAGATTGGGGAAGTGGAGTTCAGAGAAAATCGGGTCCATTACCCAACAAACCAGCAAACTCAGAAATCAGCTACGCACACTGATGCACAGACCGGCATGTGCATCAAATGACACAGAGATAAGAAAGGTTACTAAGGAACTTGATGAACTATTACTAAGGGAAGAGATACTATGGAGACAACGGTCAAGGGCTACATATTTACGGGAAGGAGACAGGAACACGGAATGGTTTCACCGGCAGGCGACGTGGAGAAGGAAACAGAATAGCATCACAAAATTGATGAATGAGAAAGGGGAATGGATAGAGCAAAAAACGGATCTACATAAAATGGTGACAAATTTTTTCAAGGTGCTCTACGCTGAAGACAAGAATGTAAAACCGCAGGAAGTCTTGGGTCTGTTCAGTGAGCTTGTGAGTCAGGGGATGAATGAGGAACTGGAGAAGGAATACACGGAGAAAGAGATCAGTGATGCCCTGTTCCAAATAGGCCCCCTAAAAGCCCCTGGACCAGACGGTTTTCATGCTAGGTTTTACCAAAGGAACCGGCGGGTGCTAAAAATTAAGGTGGTGTCTGCGGTAAAGAGATTCTTTGTAGAAGGCACATTGCCGGAGGGACTGAATGACACCGTCATAGTGTTAATCCCCAAAGGCAACGATCCCAAAAATCTAAAGGATTTCCGGCCGATCAGTCTGTGCAACGTGATTTATAAGGTGATCTCAAAATGCCTGGTCAACCATTTGAGACCACTATTGGATGAGCTTATCTTGGAGACTCAAAGCGCCTTCATTCCAGGGAGAATGATTACGGACAATGCGTTGATAGCCTTCGAATGCTTCCATAAGATCAGCCATAGTAAGGTCCCGCAAAACACACATTGTGCTTACAAGCTCGACCTCGCCAAAGCTTATGACCGAGTAGATTGGAACTTCCTAGAGGGTGTGTTGGTTAAGTACGGGTTCAGTAAGAAATGGATAACCTGGATTATGGTTTGCGTCCGATCGGTCAAATACACAGTGAAGTTTAACGGAGAGCTATTGGAGCGTTTTAAACCGACGAGAGGCTTAAGGCAAGGGACCCACTGAGCCCATATCTATTCCTGTTTGTAGCGGAAGGCTTGACACGCATAATGCGAAAAGAAATAGAGGAAGGATCCATCACGCCAATCAAGGTCGCACGGGGGAGCCCAGGCATCTCAAACCTGCTATTCGCGGATGACAGTATGTTGTTCTTTCGTGCATCCGTAGAACAAGCAAAGGTGATCTGGAGTGCGCTGGACAGGTTTCAAAGTGGTATAGGGCAACTCCTTAGTACAAGCAAATGCTCGGTACTATTCTCCGAGAGGTGCCCAAGTAACATTCAGACTGAGGTCAAGAACATTTTCTTGGTGGAAACCTCTACGTTCGAAAGCAAATACATGGGGCTACCAACGCCGGAGGGGAGAATGAAGGATGAGAACTTTCAACCCATCATGGAAAGGTTCATGAAGAGATGCAGCAACCGGAATGGTAGACATATGTCTTTTGCTGCGAAAGAAGTATACGTCAAATCAATAGTGCAAGCACTACCGACCTTCACCATGGGCGTGTTTAAAATGTCAGTTGGTTTCTGTGAGAAATATGAAAGATTAATAAGAGAATTATGGTGGGGAGAAGAGGAGGGCCAGCGCAAAGTTCATTGGATGTCGTGGGACAAAATGACGAAACCAAAGAGAGGAGGAGGCATTGGATTTAGGGATATGCACTTGTTTAACCAAGCACTGCTAGCCAGGAAAGGATGGAGACTGATCCAAAATCCTGATAGTTTGTGCGCTAGGGTTCTGAAATCGAAATATTATCCGAACGGAGAGCTGATGGATACAGTGTTTGCCATTGATGCATCACAGTCTTGGAGAGGCATCGAATTTGGCCTTGAGCTGCTTAAGAAAGGGCAGATATGGCGGGTAGGAGATGGGAGGAGTATCCAAGTACAGAGGGACCAATGGATTCCGAGAAGGGAGGGCCTCAGAGCGGCCAAATTTACATGCAGATCTTGAATCCGGTGGGTGAACCAACTCATAGATACGATATCAAAATAGTGGAACCAGGATCTTATCCAGCGTATATTTAACCATTTTGATGCCTCTGAAATCCTCAAGATCAGAATACCAGTAGGGGAGGTGGCTGATTGCATTGCATGGCACTATGAGAAGTCAGGTGTGTTTACGGTCAGGAGTGCCTACAAGCTAGCGACGAAGCTCAAGGGAATCGGACCTCAAACGTCAAGCTCGACAGCTAAGATAGATGATCGTAGCAGTTGGGACCTCATTTGGAAAGCAGGTATACTGGAGAAGATTAAAATATTCGCCAGGAGGGTAGCGACTAATACATTAGCAACCAAGATGAAAAATTGCAAACGTACTCTTGCCATTGATAATACCTGTAACATTTGTGGTAACGCAGAGGAGAACAAATATCACGCAGTGGTGGAATGCACCAAGAGCAGAGCACTTCGACAGGAAATGAGGGCCAAATGGGCTCTGCCTAGAGAGGAGCTTTTTCGCTACACTAGAACAGACTGGCTCCAAAGCCTGTTAAATTCATGCGATGGAGAGACACGGAACAGAGTTCTTCTCCTGCTGTGGTGGGCATGGTACCTGCGCGACAACATAGTCCACGGAAATGGCAAAGAGCATATGTCAAGATCGACCGCTTTTCTAGTTCAGTATGAGCAGGAGATTAATGCGTCCCAAGATAAACTGAAACCTGGGAGCGCACTTGGATGCCAAACTCTGTTTGGGGACCAGGGGATTCAGTTGCCAAAGCCCGTGTCGACAAGCTCGCTGCCACCGCCGGAGGGTGTTACTAAATTAAACACCGATGCGGCATTTGAGGCCGCCTCTGGAGCAAGTGCATGTGGAGCCATTGCTAGAAATGCCCAGGGTGTGATCCACTTCTCAATGGGATGCAAGCTAGATAATTGCTCGTCGGTGGAAGAGGCAGAGGGGCTATCGCTACTGCATGGCCTTCAGGAACTAGCTAAGATCTACAGGGGCCCGATCCAGGTAGAGGTGGATTGCTCGTCACTGGTCCCGGTGCTAGCCACAGGGTCCACGAATAGATCAAGCCTTTTCCCAATCATGGCTGAAATCCGATCAGTCCTGGCTGGATTCAGGGGCGTTGAAATTGGATGGATTAGTAGGACTGCAAATAAAGCAGCACACTGTCTTGCAGCACGCGTGAGGACCCATGACGATTTTATTTTCTTTGGCTATGCTTCGAGTGAGCTGCATGATATTTTGTCAAACAATTGTAGTCCGGCTGTGTAACCCAGTTGGGTTTTCCTAAAAAAAGAAATTGGCATGTTTGACAAAAGTTTGGACACACACCCATCACATACCGGAGCAACTCGCTAGAAGGTTCATGGTTCTGAGAGGGAACAATGCATGTTTGATGACGAACGGGAGATAGCTTCCTCTTACGGCCTTGAAATTTTTTAACGTCTAACGTGCACTACTACAACTATAATGTGAAATTTTTGAAAATTCTAGGGGTCATTTGACCTTTTAAAGACATTTAAGGGATTTTCTAACCATTTAATGACCATTATTCAAATTTGAATTACAACTGTAAAGCGGTTTGAAAAATCATATTTTTGTGTACTTGTGTGCGAGTTAAAAAATCATCAGATGATGTAAATACCTGGTGTTCAAAAAAGAAAACGTAAAAATCTGGCAAGACAACCGGCCCACATACGATTAGCACTCTATCTCGCGGCTCAAGGTTTGGTAGGTGATTGGTGGGGTCATTAATCAGAGACGGTTCTGTATTGGAAATCGTCAGCTATTATGTTGACACACGGATTTGTTGTGGGAATTGTTTGTAATTCAAACTACAGTACTCGTAAATTCCGTCGACCGGCGTGTGTACTATCCCCGTCGATCTAGATTCTGGCCGCCAATAAATACTACCTTGCTCACGTCGTCCCGCCCGCATTCTCATCTACATCCTCCCCTCTCTCGCCCTCTCTCTCTCTCTCAAATCTCTGCCATGGCGCCGCCGGTCTGCCCATGTGCCGACGAGGAGTCGCCGCCCCCCGAGGACGCTCACTCGATTAGCAGCAACGAGGACCCCTATGTGCCGGCTGACGAGGTTGCGCCGGACCCCCCCAACTTTGGATTGGTTTTGGGGCCAGTACAATCTTTGTCTATGGAAGTCGCTGCCGCCAGCTGAGAAAGCCAGGCAAGTGGCGTTCAAGAAGGAGATGGCGGAGGAGAAAGCCAGGTACCAGGCGGCCGGTGAAGCCCGTGATGCCGCCTGGAAAAAGGAGGCGGAGGAGCTTTGGGGGCGGGCGCGTCGTCGTGCCGAGGAGGTGTACGAAGACGGGTACTTCACGAGGATGGTCATAGGCGCTGGGCGCCTCGTTGCTGCGTGGAGGTGGGCCGATAAGCTCCAGCGTGCCATCGACGAGGAGCTCCGGTGGGCGCCCAACAAAATGGCAAGATCGGCCGCGCGCGTCCGCCAACAAGAGGCAGATCAGTACGTCAAGCGCTGCGAGGCAGAGGAGTCGGAGTACTGCCTCCGCACTGGGTACACGCCACGCACCAGGGAGCTGCTGGCGAGGGGCTGCCGGAATACTGGCCCGAGGAGGGATTATTAGTTTTAGTATTGTTCATTTTCAATTTTATGCATTGTACCTAGTAGTTAAGTATCATCACGTATATGTGATCATATATTATATATATATATATAAACACTATTCTGATCACGAGATCAGCATAATATTCTGATCACAACCTGAACTGCCTGAGTAACGCGCCTGAACTTCCCTCTGTACGAACCCGACCTTCGGGCTATCTTCGCAACCGTGGCTTCCCCCGGGAATTATTCTGATTAGTCGTGTTCTATATGATGTTAGTGTAATCTAGAAACATTTTTAGCAACTAAATACCGGTTTTAAATAGGAATCTCGCTCGTTGGCAGATTTCGCTCTCGGGTCGTGATGAAATTATGTTTTTGCAATTTTACTGCCAGAGTTATTCGACCTGAACTTCTCCCAGTGCTAGGTTGAACTTCCGCAAACATTTCCCAAATGGGGCTTACGATATACCGTTGGAAAGCTATGGACACCAATATCATGACTCAAGT
>NC_053027.1:536077180-536091011 GCF_003073215.2 Triticum urartu | reverse complement strand
GTAATCAAACACTACTAGCAACCCACAGGTACCAATCTGAGGTTTTGGGACAAAGATTGGATACAAGAGATGAACTAGGGTTTGAGATGAGGGTGCTGGTGAAGATGTTGATGGAGATTGACCCCTCCCGATGAGAGGATCGTGATGACGATGGTGATGATTTCCCCCTCCGGAGGGAAGTTTCCCCGCAGAACAACTCCGCCGGAGCCCTAGATTGGTTCTGCCAAGGTTCGCCTTCGTGGCGGCGGAGTTTCGTCCCATGAGCTAGCTTATGATTTTTTCCTCGACGAAAGACTCCATATAGCCAAAGATGGGCATCAGAGGGCTGCCAGGGGGCACACCCAGGGGGTAGGGCGCGCCCCCACCCTCGTGGATGGTGGGTGGCCCCCTCTGGTACTTCTTTCACCCAATATTTTTTATATATTCTGAAACATGCTCCCGTGAAGTTTCAGGACTTTTGGAGTTGTGCAGAATAGGTCTCCAATATTTGCTCCTTTTCCATCCCAGAATTCCAGCTGCCGGCATTCCCCCTCTTCATGTAAACCTTGTAAAATAAGAGAGAATAGGCATAAGTATTGTGACATAATGTGTAATAACATCCCATAATGCAATAAATATCGATATAAAAGCATGATGCAAAATGGACGTATCAACTCCCCCAAGCTTAGACCTCGCTTGTCCTCAAGCGAAAGCCAATATCGAAAAATATGTCTGCATGTTTAGAGATAGAGGTGTCGATAAAAATAAAATACGGACATGAGAGCATCATGATCATTCTTAGAAGAACAATATATATATATTGTCATATGATCTCTTATGCTAAAGTAACAATTCATTCACAGTTTCAAGTATGAATCGTAAACTTCATTGAGAACCAACAAACTGTAATCTCAGTCATTGAGACAATTTCAATTTATCATAACATAGGAAAGATTCAATAAGAGCTTTTCAACAAGTCCACATACTCAACCATCATTTAGTCTTTCACAACTGCTACCACTCACGCGATATTTATGGTTATGAAGTTTTAATCAGACACAGAGAAAGATAGGGGCTTATAGTTTTGCCTCCCAACCTTTTATCTCAAGGGTAATGTCAACAATAATAGTTCATGAAAACTCACATCCAATTGGCTATATATATCTGGATCTTTCCAACATATTGTGCTTGCCAAAGGATAAAATGTAAAAAGGAAAGGTGAAGATCACTGTGACTCTTTGCATGAAGTATAAGACAAGAATAAAAGATAGGCCCTTCGCAAAGGGAAGCAGAGGTTGTCATGTGCTTTTATGGTTGGATGCACGAAGTCTTAATGCAAAAGAACGTCACTTTATATTGCCACTTGTGATATGGACCTTTATTATGCAGTCCGTCATTTTTATTTCTTCCACATCACAAGATCGTATAAAGCTTATTTTCTTCACACTAATAAATCATACATATTTAGAGAGCAATTTTTATTGCTTGCAACTATGGAAACTTACTTGAGGGATCTTACTCAATCCATAGGTAGATATGGTGGACTCTCATGGCAAAACTGGGTTTAAGGATATTTGGAAGCACAAGTAGTATCTCTACTTGGTGCAAAGAATTTGAATAGCATGAGAGGGAAAGGCAAGCTCAACATGTTGGATGATCCATGACAATATAATTTATCTCAGATGTAAGAAAACATAACCCATTACGTTGTCTTCCTTGTCCAACGTCAACTCTTTAGCATGTCATATTTTAATGAGTGCTCAGAATCATAAAAGATGTCCAAGATAGTATATTTATATGTGAAAATATCTCTTTCTTTATTACTTCCTATTAATTGCAATGATGACCAAAACTATGCTTGTCAACCCTCAACAATTTTTATTCATCATACTCTTTATATGTGAAGTCATTACTCTCCATAAGATCTCTTTATTTATTTTTATTCTTTCTCTTTTATTTTATTCCCTCAAGATCATAGCAAGATAATCAAGCCCTTGACTCGACACTAATATTTATTATATATAGCTCACGGACTCGATTACATAGAAGGATCATAAAGAAAAACTCAAAACTAGATCATATACTAAAACTTTATTCTACTAGATCAAGGTATTACCAGAAGGATCGAACTAAGAAAAACGGTAAAGATAAAAGTGTGATGATGATACGATACTGGGGCACTCCCCCAAGCTTGATAGTTTCCAAGGGGAGTGCCCATACCCATGTGTTTATGTCTCCTTCCTCGGAGGTGGTGATGATGGAGTTGTTGGTGCGTGTGCTTCTTCCTTAATTTGCGCTTGAGGATAGAATTTTGCTCCCTTAGGTCACTGATCTCCTGCTCAAGGCTTAATACCTTTTTGCAAAGTTCTTGTTTGTTCTCCTGCAATAGGCGAAAAGGGATAAACTTGATCTTAGGTTTCTTTGCTCTAGCAGGGAGGCTTGACTTTTTGAACTCCACATGCATGTCCCCAGGTTGAGGTAGTGGGACTTCATCTTCATCCGAACTCGTCTCCTTCTTTCCCCTAGGCTCATAGTCTTCTTCTTCCTCCGTGGTCCAACAACAATGCTCCAAGTCCCCATAGGCCTTATGATCTGCAAGGTAATCAGCCACATAGCTTTCTCCCTCCGAATTTTGGGATGACATGTTGCTCTAATCTGCAGCAGAAACAACTCGAAACAAAAACAGGAGATATTTGCATGGTCAAAACCTTCATGAGATTATATAATGAATTTTTACCGACCAAAAGAAGTATCATGCAAGAAAATGGATTCCGGAGAGCCCACGAGGCAGGGGGCGCGCCCTCCACCCTCGTGGACGCCTCGTGTCCTTCCGGACTACTTCTTATTTTCCTATTTTCTTAAATATCAAAACATAGAGAAAAATTGCTATTAGAACTGTTTTGGAGTCACGGTTTACTTACCGTACACATACCTATTCCTTTTCGAGTCTGAAACGTTCTGGAAAGTGTCCCTTATGTATTCCTCCAGGGTTACGGTTTCAATAACATTAGTTTCAACATTTATAGGATTACCTGAGATATAATGTTGTATTCTTTGACCGTTCACCACCCTCGGATTTGTGCCTTCGAAGTTGTTGATTTTTATGGCTCGGAACGATAGCCTCCTCGATGATGTAAGGACCTTCCCATTTAGAGAGGAGTTTTCCTGCAAAAAATCTTAAAACGAGAGTTGTATAATAATACATAATCACCTACACTTAAACTCACGTTTTTGTATCCTTTTGTCATGCCATCTTTTAACCTTTTCTTTAAATAGTTTGGCATTCTCATAGGCCTGGGTTCTCCATTCATCAAGTGAGCTAATGTCAATAAAGCCTCTCTCACGGCAAGTTTGAAATCATAATTGAGCTCTTTAATGGCCCAATATGCCTTATTTCTAGTTCGAGAGGTAAGTGACATGCTTTTCCATAAACCATATTATACGGAGACATACCCATAGGATGTTATATGCAGTTCTATAAGCCCATAATGCATCATCAAGTTTCTTGGGCCAATTCTTTCTAGACCTATTAACAGTCTTTTGCAAAATTAATTTAAGCTCTCTATTACTCAATTCTACTTGGCCACTAGATTGTGGCTGGTATGGAGATGCAATTCTATGGTTAACATCATACTTAGCAAGAATTTTACGAAAAGCACCATGAATAAAATGTGAACCACCATCAGTCATTAAGTATCTAGGGACTCCAAACCTCGAAAAATAAACTTCTTTAAGCATCTTAATAGAGGTGTTATGATCAGCACTACTAGTTTGGAATAGATTCTACCCACTTACGTAATCAATAGCAACTAAAATATGTGTATACCCATTAGAGGAAGGAAACTGTCCCATATAATCAAAGCCCCAAACATCAAATGGTTCAATAACAAGTGAATAATTCATAGGCATTTCTTGATGTCTACTAATAGTACCAATTCTTTGACATTCATCACAGGACAAGACAAACTTACGGGCATCCTTGAAGAGAGTAGGCCAATAAAAACCGGATTGCAATACCTTATGTGCAGCTTCTGTCTCCAGCATGGTGTCCTCCATAAGCCTCGGAGTGACACTTGCGTAGGATTTGTTCCTGTTCATGCTCAGGTACACAACGTCTAATAACACCATCTACTCCTTCTTTATAAAGGTGTGGGTCATCCCAAAAGTAATGTCTAAATCATAGAAGAACTTTTTCTTTTGCTGGTATGTGAAACTAGGTGGTATAAATTTAGCAACAATATAATTAGCATAATCAGCATACCATGGAGCAGTACGAGAAGCATTTATGACAGCTAGTTGTTCATCAGGAAAGCTATCATCAATAGGTAGTGGGTCATCAAGAACATTCTCTAACCTAGACAAGTTGTCTATAACGGGGTTCTCAGCTCCCTTTCTATCAATAATATGCAAATCAAATTCTTGTAGAAAGAGAACCCATCTAATAAGTCTAGGTTTAGCATCTTTCTTCTCCATAAGATATTTAATATCAGCATGATCAGTGTGAACAGTTACTTTAGAATCAACAATATAAGGTCTGAACTTATCACAAGCAAATACAACTGCTAAAAAATCTTTTTCAGTAGTAGCATAATTTCTCTAGGCACTGTCCAGAGTCTTACTAGCATATTGGATAACATTTAATTTCTTATCAACCCTTTGTCCTAGAACAGCCCCTACAGCATAATCACTAGCATCACACATAATTTCAAATGGTAAATTCCAATCAGGAGGCTGAACAATAGGTGTAGAAATCAAAGCTTTCTTAAATATTTCAAATGCTTCTACACAATCATCAGCAAAGGCAAAAGGAACATCTTTTTGTAAGAGATTAGTCAGAGGCCTAGAAATTTTAGAGAAGTCCTTAATGAACCTCCTATAAAAACTGGCATGACCATGGAAACTTCTTATACCTTTAATGTCCTTAGGACACGACATCTTTTCAATAGCATGAACTTTAGCTTTATCAACTTCAATACCTCTTTGAGAAATTTTATGCCCCAAGACAATACCTTCATTAACCATAAAGTGGCACTTCTCCCAATTCAAGACAAGATTAGTTTCTTCACATCTCTGCAAAACTCGATCAAGGTTGCTTAAGCAATCATCAAAAGAAGTTCCATAAACAGAAAAATCATCCATGAATACCTCAACAATCTTTTCACAAAAGTCAGAGAATATAGCAGTCATACATCTTTGAAAGGTAGCAGGTGCATTACATAAACCAAAAGGCATACGTCTATAAGCAAAGGTACCGAAAGGGCAAGTTAAAGTTGTCTTTGCTTGATCCTCTTTGGACACAGGTATTTGAGAGAAACCAGAATAACCATCTAGAAAGCAAAAATGTGTATGTTTGGACAATATTTCTAGCATTTGATCAATAAAAGGTAAAGGGTAATGATCCTTTTTAGTAGCTTTATTTAATTTGCAGAAATCAATTACCATTCTATAACCTGTAACAATTCTTTGTGGGATCAATTCATCTTTATCATCAGGAACAACAGTAAAACCTCCCTTCTTAGGGACACAATGGACAGGGCTTACCCACTGACTATCAGCAATGGGATAAATTATACCCGCCTCTAGAAACTTTAGTAATTCTTTTCTTACCACTTCTTTCATCTTAGGATTTAACCGTCATTGGTGATCAACAACTGGTTCCGCGTCTTTCTCCAATTTTATTTTGTGCTGGCATAGAGTGGGACTAATGCCCTTAAGATCATCAAGAGTATATCCAATAGCAGCACGGTGCTTCTTCAGAGTTTTCAATAATTTGTTTTCCTCATGCTCTGAAAGATTAGCACTAATAATAACAGGATATATCTCTTTCTCATCAAGATAAGCATATTTGAGAGTATCAGGTAAAGGTTTAAGCTCAAACACAAGATCACCCTTGGGTGGAGGAGGATCCCCTAGAATTTCAACAGGCAAGTTGTGTTTCAAAATAGGTCCCTGTTTAAAGAATACTTCATCTATTTCCCTTCTTTCATTCATAAACATATCATTTTCATGGTCTAGCAAATATTGTTCTAAAGGATCATTAGGAGGCACGGAAATAGAAGCAAGACCAATAATTTCATCTTTACTAGGCAATTCTTTATCATGGGGTTGTCTACGAAATTTAGCAAAGTTAAATTCATGAGACATATCCCCTAAATCAACAGAAACAATATCCTTGTTGCAGTCTATCTTAGCATTAACAGTATTCAAGAAGGGTCTACCAAATATAATGGGACAAAAGTTATCTTGTGGGGAACCAAGAACAAGAAAATCAGCAAGATATTTAACTTTCCCACACAAGACTTCAACATCTCTAACAATCCCAACTGGTGAAATAGTGTCTCTATTAGCAAGCTTAATTGTAACATCAATTTCCTCTATCTCAGCAGGTGCAATATCGTGCATAATTTCTTTATATAAGTAATGAGGTATTGCACTTGCACTAGCACCCATATCACATAAGCCATGATAGCAATGATCTCCTATTTTAACTGAAATAACAGGCATGCCTACAACATGTCTATGTTTATGTTTAGTATCGGGTCTAGCAATTCTAGCAGCTTCATCACAGAAGTAAACAACATGCCCATCAATATTATAGGCCAAGAGATATTTAACCATAGAAACACTAGGTTCAACTTTAATTTGCTCAGAGGGTGTAGGTGTTCTAGTATTACTCTTACGAACCACAGTTGAAGCTTTAGCATGATCCTTTATTCTAACAGGGAAAGGTGGTTTCTCAATATAAGCAGTAGGAACAAAAAAATCATTATAAGTGATAGTATTTTCTTCAATTTAATAGGTGCAACTACTTTTACTTTAAATGGGAGGATTATATTTAAACCACTTCTCCTTAGGGAGATCAACATGAGTAGCAAAGGATTCACAGAAAGAAGCTACTATCTCAGAGTCAAGTCATATTTAGTGCTAAATTCACGGAAAGCATCGGTATCCATAAAAGATTTAACACAATCAAACTTAGGTGTTATACCTGACTCCTTACCTTCGTCGAGTCCCAATTTCAGAGTTGCGTTTAATTCTTTCCAATAAATCCCATTTGAATTCAATAGTCTTTCATCATAAAAGATCCAGTACAAGAAGTATCGAGCATGGAGCGATTATTGAGAGAAAGCCGAGCATAAATTTTTTGAATAATAATTTCTCTTGAGAGCTCATGATTGGGCATGAATATAACATTGACTTAAGCCTCCCCTAAGCTTGAGCGATGCTTTATCCTTCGCGAGGCTAAAAATTATATATATAATTACGATCACGATGAACAAGATGCATAGGATAAAATTTCTGATGAAATTCCAATTTCAATCGGTTGTAGTTCCATGATCCCATATCATCACATAGCCTAAACCATGTCAATGCCTCTCCCTTCAAAGATAAAGGGAAGACCTTCTTCTTGATAACATCCTCGGGCATACCTGCAAGCTTAAATAATCCACAAACTTCATCCACATAGATTAGGTGCAAATCGGGATGCAATGTTCCATCTCCTGTAAAAGGATTAGCTAGCAGTTTCTCTATCATACCCGAAGGAATTTCAAAGTAAACATTTTCAGTAGGTTCAGTAGGTTGAGGAGCAACTCTTTGCTCTACTGGTCGGGGTGAAGATACCCCGAACAAGCCCCTCAAAGGATTATGTTCCATAGTAACAAGTGACAGTAAATTTCAGCACACTATATAAATTTTTCCTTACCAAATTCCACCTACCAAAGGCGCTTCACTCCCCGAAACGGCGCCAGAAAAGAGTCTTGATGACCCACAAGTGTAGGGGATCTATCGTAGCCTTTTCGATAAGTAAGAGTGTCGAACCCAACGAGGAGCAGAAGGAAATGATAAGCGGTTTTCAGCAAGGTATTCTCTGCAAGCACTGAAATTATCGGTAACAGATAGTTTTGTGATAAGGTAATTGGTAACGGGTAACAAATAGTAAAAGTAAATAAGGTGCAGCAAGATGGCCCAATCCTTTTTGTAGCAAAGGACAAGCCTGGACAAACTCTTATATAAAGGAAAGCGCTCCCGAGGACACATGGGAATTATCGTCAAGCTAGTTTTCATCACGCTCATATGATTCGCGTTTCGGTACTTTGATAATTTGATATGTGGGTGGACCGGTGCTTGGGTACTGTCCTTACTTGGACAAGCATCCCACTTATGATTAACCCCTATTGCAAGCATCCGCAACTACAACAGAAGTATTAAGGTAAACCTAACCATAGCATGAAACATATGGATCCAAATCAGCCCCTTACGAAGCAACGCATAAACTAGGGTTTAAGCTTCTGTCACTCTAGCAACCCATCATCTACTTATTACTTCCCAATGCCTTCCTCTAGGCCCAAACAATGGTGAAGTGTCATGTAGTCGACGTTCACATGACACCACTAGAGGAAAGACAACATACATCTCATCAAAATATCGAACGAATACCAAATTCACATGACTACTTATAGCAAGACTTCTCCCATGTCCTCAGGAACAAACGTAACTACTCACAAATCATATTCATGTTCATAATCAGAGGGGTATTAATATGCTAATGGATCTGAACATATGATCTTCCACCAAGTAAACCAACTAGCATCAACTACAAGGAGTAATCAACACTACTAGCAACCCACAGGTACCAATCTGAGGTTTGGATACAAAGATTGGATACAAGAGATGAACTAGGGTTTGAGATGAGATGGGCTGGTGAAGATGTTGATGGAGATTGACCCCCTCCCGATGAGAGGATCGTTGGTGATGATTTCCCCCTCCCGGAGGGAAGTTTCCCCGGCAGAACAGCTCCGCCGGAGCCCTAGATTGGTTCCGCCAAGGTTCCGCCTCGTGGCGGCGGAGTTTCGTCCCGAAAGCTTGCTTATGATTTTTTCCTCCATGAAAGACTCCATATAGCCAAAGATGGGCATCAGAGGGCTGCCAGGGGGCCCACGAGGCAGGGGGCGTGCCCAGGGGGTAGGGGCGCGCCCCCCACCCTTGTGGACGGTGGGTGGCCCCCTCTGGTACTTCTTTCACCCAATATTTTTTATATATTCTGAAGCGTGATCCCATGAAGTTTCAGGACTTTTGGAGATGTGCAGAATAGGTCTCTAATATTTTCTCCTTTTCGAGCCCAGAATTCCAGCTGCCGGCATCCCCCTCTTCATGTAAACCTTGTAAAATAAGAGAGAATTGGCATAAGTATTGTGATATAATGTGTAATAACAGCCCATAATGCAATAAATATTGATATAGAAGCATGATGCAAAATGGACGTTATCACCCGGCAAGGCCTTTCGAAACCAAGGAAAACCCGCCAGGGGCCGTGAGAAGGAAGTTTGCCTTGATGAGAGTGATGGAGGGGATGAAGAAGAAACCAGCGAGCAGGAATTCTAGAAGGCCAATGACGCCCTGTGCATTGACGGGGGTGCATCTTTGCACTCCACTCACCGCAAGCTCAAGCAGTGGGCATGTGAGGTTAATGCCATGGAGCCAGCGGCAGAGTTTCGGAAGCCCCTCAAATGGTCACACACGCCCATCATCTTTGACGAAGAGGACCATCCTGAACGCACCACTGTGGTAGGGTGCTTGCGATTGTTGGTCTCTCCAACAATTCGCAACCTTAAGGTCCCAAAGATGTTGGTCGACAGCGGGGCCGAGTTGAATCTGATTTCCCCAAAGGTGATTAGCAAGCTTCAGATAGCAGAGGAGGAACTAAAGGTCATGGGCACGTTTCAAGGAATTAATCCTGGCAGGATCCGTCCCAAGGGAAAGATCACGTTGCCAGTGACATTTGGGGGAGAATTGAACTACCGAACTAAGAAGGTTGTGTTAGACGTGGTTGACCTCCCCCTGCCATACAATGGGATCCTTGGGTCCCCAGCTTTGGCAAAGTTCATGGCAGCATCTCACTATGCCTACAACATCTTGAAGATGCCAGGGCCAGTGGGAGTCATTGCCATTCCATCAGATGAAAAAGACACGATCATTTGCATGGACAAGATGTACCAGGATGCAGTCGCGGCTGAGGCAGCGGCAACGGCAATTCTCGCCAAGGAAAACAAAGGAAAGAAGAAGGATAGCAGGGACACCAGCAAGGAATCCGGGAAGCGTACCTCTCCAGAGTGCGCTGCGCATGTCGATGACTTGCCGGAGAGTTCCAACAGCAAGAGATCCAAGGTTTCTGCACCGCAAGTGAAGAAAGTCCCAGCAGGGCTAGCTGGCATTGATGGTACCTTCACTATCAGCGTCGCCCTTGATGACAAATAGGAAAGCGCGCTCTTTGCCTTCCTATGGGCGAATATCGATGTGTTTGCCTGGCAACCATCTGATATCCCCGGTGTTCTCAGGGAGGTAATCAAGCACCACCTTGCTGTCTGCCCACATGCCCGACCTGTCAAGCAGAAAGTTCGAAAGCAGGCCTTGGAGAGGTAGCAGTTCATTGTAGAGGAGATTAAGAAGCTTGAGGCAGTTGGTTTGGTCATAGGAGTGCTACATCCAACATGGTTAGCAAACCCAGTGGTCATTCGCAAGGCTAACGGGAAACAGAGGCTTTGCATAGATTTCACAGATCTCAACAAAGCTTGCCCGAAGGACCCATTTCCCTTGCCGCGCATCGACTAGATCGTAGACTCCACTTCAGGATGTGATTTTCTCTCCTTTATAGATGCATACTCTGGATATCATCAGATCTTCATGTCCAAGGAAGACGAAGAGGAGACCTCATTCATCACCCCATGTGTTACGTAATGCTTTCTCCGCATGCCATTCGGATTAAAGAGTGTCGGGTCCACTTTTGCAAGAGCAGTCCAGATTGGTTTTGAGCCGCAGTTGCAGAGAAGCATTGAGGCTTATATGGATGATATTGTGGTGAAAACCAAGGACAAGGTAACCCTCATCCAGGATTTGGAGGAAACATTTGCTAATCCGTGCAAGATCAACTTGAAGCTAAATCCGGAGAAATGTGTGTTTGGTGTCCCCTCCGGCAAGCTACTTGGGTTCTTCGTATCCCATTGTGGGATCGAAGCCAGACCCGACAAGATCAAGGCCATCGAGCAGATCCAAGCACCTAGAACAGTCAAAGATGTGAGGCGCTTGACAGTATGGGTTGTCGCACTTAGCAGATTCATCTTAAAGTCTGCCGAGTGTGCCTTGCTATTCTTCAAGATCTTGAAGAAGGCAGGAGCTATGAAGTGGACCCCGGAAGCAGACGCAGCTTTGCCAGATTTGAAGGCCTACTTGTCCTTTGTGCCTACTTTGGTTGCCCCCAGACCACAAGAACCGTTGCTGCTGTACTTGGCGGCGACTAATCAAGTGGTTAGTGCAGCCTTGGGGGCACAACGGGAAGTAGAGGAAACAGAGAGTGAACAAAGCCTGGCAGGACCAGAAGAGGATCAGGGTAAAGAAGAGCACGGCAGCAACGGCAACCCCAAGGATGCGACAAGGAAGAAAGTGGTGCAGCGCCCAGTGTACTTCGTTAGCTCCCTGTTACAGGGGGCTAGGTTAAGGTACTCTGGCGTGCAAAAGTAGATTTTTTGCCTCATCATGGCCTCAAGGAAACTGCACTACTACTTCCAAGCCCATGAGATTATGGTTGCCACTCGCTTTCCGTTGCAAAGGATACTCCAAACCCTAAGGCTACCGGCAGAATAGTGGAGTGGGCTTTGGAGTTGTCCAGCTTTGGCCTAAAGTTTGAGAGCACCTCAACCATTCAGAGCAGGGCATTGGCAGAGTTTATTGCAGAATGGACGCCAACCACTAACGAAGAAATGCTGGAGACAGTTATCCCCAGTAAGGAAGCGCCCCAAGAATGGATCATGTATTTCGATGGCGCCTTTTCCCTACAAGGTGCAGGGGCTGGTGTGCTTCTCGTTGGTCCAACTAGGGAGCACCTGAAGTACGTTGTCCAAATGCATTTTCCCCGGGAGGAGCCGACCAACAATACAACAGAATATGAAGGACTCCTTGCCGGGCTTAGGATTGCCACTGAATTGGGAATCAAGAAGTTGATCATTCGAGGAGATTCGCAACTTGTGGTGAGACAAGTCAACAAGGATTACCAAAGCCCATTGATGGAGGCATACGTTGAGGACTTTGCCCTACAAGGTGCAGTGGCTGGCGTTTTTCTCGTTGCCTCCTCTAGGGAGCACTTGAAGTACGTCGTCCAAATGTACTTTGCCCAGGAGGAGGCAACCAACAATACAACAGAGTATGAAGGGCTCCTTGCCAGGCTCAGGATTGCCGTAGAATTGGGAATAAAGAAGCTGATCATTCGAGGAGATTCATAGCTTTTGGTGAGACAAGTCAACAAGGATTACCAAAGTCCATTGATGGAGGCATACGTTGAGGAAGTGAGGAGATTGGAGGAGAGCTTTGACGGATTGCAAACAGAGCACGTACCCCGTGCGAAAAACAGCATAGCTGATCATCTGTCAAAGTGTGCTGCGCAAAAGCTTCCTTTGGAACCAGGAACTTTTGTTCTCTATCTTACTCAACCCTCTGTATCCCCGACAACAATGGCCAGAAAAAGGAGGAAGTTGGACTCCGGTAAGCCTCTCCTGGTAGAGCCTCCCTGGGCTCCTGGCAGGGACCCCGTCGGAAACAACTCCTCATCACTCGCCGGACAGCACTCTCTAGCCGGGCCAATGGTCCCCGCAAACGAGAAGTGCGCTCCCATAGATGAGGAGGTGCCGCTAGTCCTTGTTGCCGAGCCTCAGGCTCCAACTTGGGCAAGGCACATAGTCCATTACCTCCAAACTGGAGAACTTCCCGATGAGCAAGATGAAGCTAAAAGAGTAGCCCTTAGGGCCAGTATGTATCAGTTTGTCGATGACATTCTATACAGAAGGATGCCCAATGGTGTGAAATTGAAGTGCAACTGCCGGGAAGAGGGAAAGGAATTGCTGGCAGAGATACACAAAGGCATGTGCGGCTCCCACGTTGGATCAAGGGCATTAGTTGGCAAAGCATTCCAGAAAGGATTGTATTCGCCCACAACCCTCCAAGATGCGGTCGAGCTAGTCACCAAGTGTGAAGCATGCCAGTTCCATTCCAAGAACACCCACCTGCCTTCCCAAGCTCTTTAGACAATCCCTTTGTCATGGCCGTTTTCGGTCTGGGGGCTCGATATCCTCTGCCCTTTCCCCTGAGCTGTCGGGGGATTTGAATTCTTGTTCGTTGCTATCGACATGTTTACAAAGTGGCCAGAAGTAGCTTCCGTGAGAAAGGTGACTACTCAGTCAGCTATCAAGTTCTTGAAAGGACTGGTGTGCCGCTTCGGAGTCCCTGCAAGGATCATTACTAACAACGACACCCAGTTTACGAGCCGCGCCTTCATGCAATATGTTCATGCCCTCAGAAGCAAGATCTCATTTGCCTCTATGGCACATCCCAGAAGCAATGGACAAGCCGAGAGGGCGAACGCTGAAGTGCTGCGAGGACTCAAGACAAGAACATTTGATATGCTGTAGAAGCACGGCAGGCGATGGATCAATGAGCTGCCGGTAGTCCTCTGGTCCCTCAGAATGACACCAAATCGGGCTACCGGGCAGACTCCCTTCTCCCTAGTGAGGGAGTCCTGGATTAGGGGGTGTCCGGGTAGCCGGACTATACCATTCAGCCGGACTCCAGGACTATGAAGATACAAGATTGAAGACTTCGTCCCGTGTCCGGATGGGACTTTCCTTGGCGTGGAAGGCAAGCTTGGCGATGCGGATATTCAAGATCTCCTACCATTGTAACCGACTTTATGTAACCCTAACCCTATCCGGTGTCTATATAAACCGGAGGGTTGTAGTCCGTAGGCAACCCATATACAACAATCATACCATAGGCTAGCTTCTAGGGTTTAGCCTCCTTGATCTCG